>NC_060885.1:17303631-17603631 GCF_014805685.1 Silurus meridionalis
ACAGGGTACAGTTGCTCAATTTAAGCATCATGTACTTAACTTTAGGATTATGCTTCTTCAACATCTGTGGCCATTAATTACTTTTAATTACAACTTATACAAATAAGTTTATACACACTGCTTAACTCAGGCAAAAGAGTTACAAAGCAGCTATGTAATAGCAAAAAAAAAAATGGTTATGTAATAGGAAATGCAATAGAAAAAGGAAATTTACTTTGGAGAAAAGTCAAAAGCATTTGTGGTCAGAATTGTTGTGTTGGGGTTAAATACAGTGAAGGCATTTACCTCCAATGCACGCACCCACACAACTGGCAGAAAAGTAAGTTGTCATAAACCCAAGGCCGCACCTTATATTGCTCACTTTATTTGACATCCGGCTCAAACACAGATCCATTTCAAGTCTGTCATCTTACAGGCACTCAGATTTAATAATTCTGACCTGTGCATGGCTGTTAGTGAGAGATTCAAAATAAATCAAAGTTTTTTAAATATTAATCATAATATTTCATAAAGTACAGTTCAGTTAACTTAAATGTATCCCCTGTTAACAGCAGTTCACGGTCGGTTCAGTGGAAATACACTTTACTTGATTAGCTCACTGATTTTCATTTGTAATCATTCATCCTTCCAACACAACAGCATTTATTATTCACAAAATAGCACATATAAAGACACAATCATCTCTGTTGTCCACAAAAGCTGAAGCAACAAAAAAAAAGGCTACATCAAAAACTAGGTCAGTGGCAGGTTTTCTTTTAAATAAAATATTTTTAAGAAGTCTTTGGGGAGACTGACCATACTATCAAAGAATAAATATGCCTGTTTTGTAGAATTCAGATTGCTGCAATCTTTTTCATAACACAATCACAAAGTACACAGTGTAAATATGTGGACACCTCTCCACCTCCATTTGCATTTCAGACTAGTCCCTCCCTTATAGTTATAATAACCCCCAACCTTCGGGGAAGGCTTTCCTGAGATTTTGTTTTAGACATTTAATAACAATAGTGTCTTCTTCCAGTGCTACTTGCTGTTTGGAATAATTTCCTTTCTGCCTGAGCATATTGCTATAAATGATTGAAATTTAAACAGCCTTTGGAGAAGAAAAAAAAAAAAGATACTGCAATGACATGGAAAGGTAATTTCACAATCAATACTCCTTTATTGTTTGGCTGAAAAAAGGCCTCAATACTAACAGTTAGAAACATGTCTGACATGAACTGTTGAAAGACTGTTGAAAGACTTATATTTACTGTGCCTAACCTTTTGACATGTCACAAAATGTAACCATCTGAGTCTTATTATAAGGTCAATAGTAATAGAGAATTGTACAAAACATAATTATGAACTGAAGACAGTGTTTCACTACATTTATGTTCTATAAAACTTTTCTGACTTCTAAGATTTTTCTCAATAAACGTATTTAATTGTATTATTTTAATCGATCTCTCTATCTAATACACATAGTCCCTAATGTAGCCTGAAAATATTGTAAATCAAGACATGGCTTAGCCTACCTAGGAGTCTTAAAGAATGGTGAGCAGTAAGGGGTAGAATACTGTCATTTGTTTATAATTTAACAAATTACCGTACATAGTTTAGCATAACAGAGCAATTTACAGCACCGTAATGTATTAACTTTACAAACTATATATGTATGTGACAGCTGGCGCGCATCCGGTTCAGTGTTGGCAACAGCAATAAAAAGGAGAGAGACAAGCGCTAAAATTGGGCTTTAAAACGCCAAAAAAAAAAAAAAAAAAAAAAGGAAAAAATATGCTTTCCAACACAGAGACAACTAAACTCTGTCGACCACTGGAGAGAGTAAGACATCCAGGCAGTGTCCCAACGTATCGTACCACAATTATACCGTTTGCCTGCCGCACAAAACTTATATACGAGTATGTGAGTTTGTGATACCGTAATTTCCTGACTATTAAGCGCAACCAAATATAAGCCTCACCCACTGAATTTTACAAAGATTTTTATTTTGTACATAAATACGCCGCACCTGTCTATAAGCCGCAGGTGTCTACATTGAAACTAATTAACTTTACATAGGCTTTAATAAAAGACAGTGTCTGTTACACGGCTTGTATCTAAACAGTAGCCTACCAAGTAAGTCATTGTTCACTGTCTTCCTCCTTCCTTTCACAACAATTTCTCTCGAGTTTATCTTTTGGCATCGTCGTGCGTTTAAAAATCACCATCGGTGAATCTTTTCTCTCGATGCCGTGCAGCTCAGAACACAGGTGAAGTGCGTTTTTTTCATGCCCGGTTGTTTTTAGCGTGACGAATGATTCACATTTCCTGTTGACAGTCCGAGTGAGTGGCAGGTCAAACGTCAGAGGAACCTCATCCATATTTATGATGTGGTGCGGCCCGATTCAGTGGGAGCGCATCTGATTTAATATAAAGAGTTTCATTGGTTCATCTGAACCCGTTTTGCAATTTCATTGGTCTAATGTTATGGGGTTCAGTTATGGGGTTAAAGCTTGTGAAACCGGGAAAACCCCCGGAAAAATCCATAAATTAGCCGCTTCGTTGTTTAAGCCGTGGGGTTCAGAGTGGGGAAAAAAGTAGCGGCTTATAGTCCGGAAAATACGGATATTTGGATTTTGGAGTATAATAACATGGAATGGTTTCAGCTAGACTACCTTCTGAAACTTAATACCATTCAAAGCCCTCCATTGACATCCCACAGAATTTTAAACACAAAACTAAAAGTAAACAATACCTAGACACCTGGACTGAACTTTCAGTTTGCACATACCTCTCGAAGACGAAGCTGAAAACTCTTTCCTTCATGGTAGCAGTTATAGGTTTTTAAAAGGGACAACAGCTCTGACCTTGAGAAAAGGAAAAAAAAAATCACGGGTTCTGATTCTTGGACAGGACATGGGAAATGCTCAGAATAAAGAGATGACATTACTTTGAGATGACTTTCTCTTCGTTCACTCTGACAAAGGGGATTTCAGCAGGATTCATGATGGGACGTTTCTGTTATCCTCTTAGCTAGAAGAAGTGAGAGAGAGCGCATTTAAGTAAAGCAAAGTAAACACAAAGTCAAAAAGATATTTTATTTATTTGTAAAACATTGCCCTGGTCTTTAATTTTTTGCAGGTCGATCAAGTGAAAGTAAATGGCAGAGATTTATGACCACTCCTTAAGTGGCATGGCATTATTCATTTCACAACAATTTGTACGCCTTCTTTCTTAAAAGTTATTGGGTTTTTTTATGATACACAAGGTCACCCAAATAAACACAAAAATGTATAGATTAAATGGACATGGATTTTTATATTTAACAACTGACATGTTGTGTAATAGTGTGTAGGCTTTTATTACTGAATCGAAGCTAACAATGAAGCTGCTGGGGTGGGTCACAAACCTGTTTTCAAGCCCAACAATTTTAACACAGTTGTAAAAAAAAGAAAAAAACAAACAGTAGATCAACTGATTCACTTGCAACACACATGCAAGACACTGCTCAGACTGAAGTAGAAATTAGAAAACAAGTAAAAATAGATTGAGAGGCATGGGAGATTGTTTAAATACTACAGACATTTAAGATCACTGTTCTTAGTTAAGAAATGGCTGTGACAAAAAATATTTTTGACTATGCAAGATAAGTCAGTATCAAACAGAGGTCTGGCAGTTCCACATTTTTTTATTATCTTAAGAGAACAAAGTTGAGACCTTGAGACCATGACTTATTTTGTGATATGATGAAAGGCATTATTAGGCATACATGCAATTTATCAGGAAGAGAGTCTTCATACAAATGAGCTCTTACATCCGGAGAAATACAGCCTTATAACTTTGAGTTTGTGGGGATGATTTTGACGTCAGGTAAATGTGTGGTGCTTGACTTTTTTTTTCCATATTTCTGATTTTTAATAGATTCAATAAAGTACACCAATCCATCCATCATTCCATCTAGCTTTATGTTAAAACCTTATGGTTGTCTAATTTCCTGGATGTGCCTTTTTTGTTTTGCATAATCAGGAAACCTGTTGTTTGTGCCGTTTTAGTTGTGTAACATCCAGAATTTTTAAGGCACCTACTCATCCATGTTCTCAACCATATTGCTACTGAAAACCTAAGTATATTCTGGTTATTATTAAAAGGTTCATGTGCCTGTCTGGGAAATCGTGAGCTGGATTCATGAATAAAATTCAGTTCATATAACAGCAGGGGATGCCATGTCCAAGCATTTGCCTTTGTGAAGACATTTTAATTGTTCACAATCTAATATCATCACAGCTCACAGTGCTACAAAGCCATTAACATTACATAGTCTCATAATCCCTATTATTCAAGAAGCTTAATATGGAAATTTCAGTGTAGCAGTAAAATATGTGAAAGTTTAACCGGTTTAAGTTAATATTAATGATGAATGATTTTTTTTATTTAGTTTACATAAAGCATGAGAGAGAATGATGCTTTTCAACCCAGACATTTCAAGCTTCAAGTAAGAAACAATGGTTAGATTAACTCTAGCACAGAAAGTACATATTATTATAGATAAAAATCTAAATATTAAATGTAAACTTGCTGTTTTAACCTCTCAATCATAACCCCTTATTCAGGTGGTTATGTATTGATTTATTCTTATGAATAATTGATCATTCAAATATTAATGTGACTCTAATCTAAATGTGACCAAACAATATATTCCTTATAATACAGGGTTATTCAAAAAGAATGAACCAATTTTATTAAGCAATATAATAACTAAACATGGCAGCCATTCAAAACATAGTCACTGACTCGTTCCATGACAATGCTTGAAAACTGAAGCAATGAGTCATGATATCGGTCCATTTTTCTTTTAATAACACTGTATAATCATATACCTCTTTGATAATTAAAGGCCATTATTCCCCTTTCCAGGCGGTCTATGAAAAAAGTCCCAATTCTTATAAATCCCTGTAGTTCAGCTTAACAGTAGAGGAATTTCCAGGGAGTGTCCAAAGTCACGGGAAACCCCATTCAGAAGGCTTAAAAGAGGCAACGCAAAGCAAAACACTGGCATTACACAGTCTTAAAATGAAGTCCACAGCACACACTTTCCCTGCTCTTCTGGTGCTGGGAATCTGCATCCAATACATAGGTGAGTTATAAAATCAGAGAATCTACAGGCTTCTTAAAAACTACAATTATATACAAAAAGGCTTTTGGGATATCTTATAAATATGCATGTAACCAACCAATTTGTAATTAAGAAAAAATGTATTACATTGATATAGTTGTTACATAAAAGACCAAATTGTTGTTTCATTTAAAAATGTAATTGTGGTGTTTCTTTATTGCAGTTCAGACAGTAGAGAGTCAGCATATTCCAAACCGCTGCATTTGTCTAAAGTCCAAGAACGGAGACATGGGTCCATTTTCAGATTTCACGGTCATCTTAAAAAGACCTGGCTGCACAAGAGACGAAATCATGTGAGTAACAAACCAGAGATTCTTCCAAATGTAGCTCAACTTACACATTTAACACTCCTCTGACACTTTAAATCTGTGTTTGTAAATATAGTGTGACACTGAAGAAAGGAAACAAACAGGTTTGTCTTAGTCCTCATGGACCTCAAGGCAAAAGACTCCTGAAATGCTGGCACAGGTAAGAGAATGCTAATGAAATATAGTGCTTTGCATTAGTATTCAACCGTATTGAACTTTTCTACATTTTATAATTTTGTTATAACCTGGAAACAGTGTAAATAAATTCAGGGGTGAATCTTTATGCAATGAATTTTATTTTTTTTTTACTGTACATGCCCTTTAATTTCAGTGAAACACTGCCTTAATTTTTTATTTTTTTATAGAAAACAAGAGTTGGGCAAGATCGGTAAGATATGCATGGGAAGACTCCGACCACGTCCTCAGAAGAGCAAGCATGCCAAATCAAAGTTGATTTAAAGATACTCAGGAAAGCACGATGGCAACTACTGTAAACTACTGTAAATGATAGTCTTGATTGGTTTTTTATAAGCTTTATGTAGCAATTTGATTGTTTTACAACTGCATAAAAAGGGTGAACCTAGAAATAAAGTAAAAAGGTCATGTTATTGCCGGTTTGGTGTAGTATTAATAAGTGAAGGGGATGTATTTTGCACACTGTACATATGTATATATTTTTTGTTAAATGTAATTTTTTTACTAAGCTTTACAATAAATAAATTAAAAAAGAATAGTCTAATCTATTTCATTATTGCATGCATATATAAGCAGTGGGGGACAGGAACAAAGTAAATGTAATTCGTTACTGTACTTAAGTACAGTACTGTTTTTTTACTTGACTGAAGCATTTGCATTTTGGGGAAACTTTGACCTTAACTTTACTACATTTCAATGTCAGATATCTTACTTTTTACTCAACTACATTTCAGAAACACTGTTTCTTTTTATTTATGAGTGGAATAAAACTGGTCAAGCACGCAGCAAGCTACGAATCAGTGCAGAGCATGTGCTCTGTTTTATACTTGTTTTGATTGCTGATGGTAGTATCTACTTACCACCAACATACAGTTCCACGTCACTTTAATAGAAAGCAGAACATTTAGAGAAGAATAAATGATGGAAGAAACTCCTAACTTGTCACTCATATGCATGATTGTTTTTGAAGTAGTTAAAAAGAAGGTTTTAGGCTCATGATGATTTTAAAAGATATCAGTGTTTTCACATAAGAGAGTCTTGTGACAAAAATGATAACAGGACATTATAGCCATAATGAATCATAATACTTTAGATACTTAAGTACATTTGAGTTCAAATTTTGTACTTTTACTCAAGTGAAAGTTTAAAGGCAGCAGATTTACTTTTACTGGAGTAATATTTTATCTACTGTATCTCTACTTTTACTCAACTACATTCTGTACTTCATCCACCACTGCTTATAAAAGGTAATAATACTCCAGTCAGAAAACATTTTTGTAAAAAAATATTGTAATTCATGGATATATTAACCTCTAGTTGCAGTTTTATTTAAGGAATCACACACATCCTCACACATAGGGGCAATTAAGAGAAGTCAACTAATTCATTGGCAGGATTTCGGGGGAAAAAAAAATTGGGAAAAACTCACACAGACAGGGAAAGAACTTGCAAAAACATTACAAATTGATCAGAGATGATGTCAATGATACAAATTCTGCAATAATCATATTGCTTTTGTTATTGCTCGCTGTTGATTTAAAAACCCTCACCCTTTTTAACATCTAACAGCATTTGACAATTATAAATTTTGCAAAGAAAATAACAATGATTGAGATAATTTACACTAAAACTCTATTTGTTATTTCTGTTTTTCCCAGTTAATGAATTCCATTTCAACAACGATTACCATTGATGGGTTAATATTTAACAAAGTTATCAATGATTTCATTGTTTTTAAGAGCTGTCTCAGGAATGTCTACTAGAAATCATGTGACATGGTTGTGTCTAAATATGGACAGACAGGAAAAAAAAGGCGTGTTATTAAGGAAAAGTAGATATCACGCTCTCTCTCTCCCGGCAAACGGACAAACAGCGACTCCTTCACTGCAGCTGCAACTGAACAAATCATGGCTTTCAGGGGTGTTCAAGGGACTATAACGTTACTGCTGTTTCTCCTTTGCTTAAACCTCCTCATAGGCACAGGTACTCTATGCACTTTTGTAAACACTCTACATACAATACAAACATCTGGCTAATCCTGTTTTCCTTTTGTTGATTCTAGATAAGAAGACAGCAGCAGTAAACATTCGGGAAAAATGTATGTGCCTCAGAGAGACTGATGGTGTACCAATGAGAAGAGTATCGAACTTCAACGTGATTAATTCAGGGCCTCACTGCTATAAAGTGCAAATCATGTAAGTAAATTCTAATTTTAAAAAACAATGCCACATGTTAACAGTGTGTGTGCTGTAGAATAATCAATTTATACATACATACATACATACATGTGCAGTATTTTGGTCCTTTCACACAGAAGCTTAGAATCTCATACCAAGATTTGCATGCATTGTTGTAGATATTGTTCTCTTTTTTCTATCAAACTACATCTACACGCCTGGTTTAATCTCAATGCCTGTTATGGGATCAGTTGAAGAAAAGTACTTTTCCTTTGGTATGCCTCTGACTTGTGCAGTTCTTTCTCTTAGGAGCTGTTGAGACACGAATAGGCAAAAACACAATTCCAGACAGTTAAAAGAAATTTCGATCACATGTGGCATTAGCCAACCCCTTTGGCTCAAAGCTACAAACTAGTAGGGTTTCAATTACATAAACCCTATACCACACTGTTACAAAATGCATGTCATAACACCCCATTTGGTCTTGTCCTTGAGAGAAATAATTTCCTGCTACAGCAGACTGGTGGAAGTGTTTGTAACATCTGCCTGATCTCAATCCTAGTGTCTTCATAGGGAGTAAAGCCGTATGTCTGGCTCCAAATTCCAAACAAGGAGAGAAGCTTCATAACTGCTGGAAGCGGTATGTAACATAATAACGACATTTATTTATATATATATATATATATATATATATATATATATATATATATATATATATATATATATATATATATATATATATATAGCGAGATTCATTTTGTGTAAATTTTTAGAAATACAGTACACTATCACATTTATAGTAAGTACATGTACTGTACAGTATAACAGTTCTGTAGTAGTTTATTGGTTGAAGTGGTTTCTTTACTTTCATTGGCTAAATCTGGTGACGTATGTCTTTAACTCCACTTTTTTATTTGACGTCAGAGGACACTTTAACCAATAAACAAGCAGAAATCCTATGTTTTTCTGTACTGTAATGCTACTCATTTCTTATGGTACGTAGACTGACAAATAAGGAATTGCTTACTGTACAGTTGCATTCTTTGTTTCTTTCTTTTTAAATTTGATATCTTATATTAGTTCTTCATTTCTTTTAGTTTCTTTTAGTTTATCAACAACTGAATTGGATCAACACTGTCCTCTAGTGTATCAAGAGGCAAAAAATACTGCATCCACCCATTTCTCAAAACCTTTTGGATGAAGCTATAGGCGAGGGGTCTTCCCCTTAATTCAAACAGAGTCTAGCGCAGAGATGCCCTAGTTTAAGCATCTTTGCACAATCCTCTTTTCTATTTATTTATTTATTTTTACATATTAAATCATAATATTTATTATGATATATTATATATATTTTATCCTATAAACCACAAGAGAGTTAAGTATAATGCAACATTTATTTTAAGCCTACTGCCCTCATTCTAGTTTGTATTTTGGTCATTTTTTAGATAGATCTTAGGTACCTCTGGTCTACTGCAAGGAGATGTTTTTAATCCAACCTAGCAGATTCAACATGGAGTTCTTTGCAGTTTAGACTGAACTAAATTCTGAGTTTTATTAAACTTGTAGGTCTGAACATAATGGTGCAGTTTCAGTTACAGAAACCAATTCAATTTCTTTGGAAAACTGTTGGATGAAGAAATGTGCAACAGCATTTTCTCCATGAACACAACACAGTTAAATCAGGAATATTCTTCAACTGCTTAAACTGCAATTTCTAACTGATAAGCACAAAGATTTATTAATGCCATGTGCCTACCACAACAGATTTTATGGGAACTGTAATGCTCTTGCTTACTACATGATGTTGCTTCTGTTGTTGAAGGTACTACTTGTGGGATTATGCACATTTCTTTGTAGATTAAATGTATTTGTTGCTCTGTTCAGATTTAGCATGCATAATTAAACCATTTAACCCTTTCTGTAGGATCAACTTCAATGAGAGGAAAAAGAAGAAGGTCTGCCTGGCGTCAGGAAAAGTCAAACGGAAACAAAAAAAGCCCAAAACTGCATAACTCTGGTCAAAGAATCACTTCTGTGTTAACTGTCCTTTTTTTCTTATGCTTTATTTTTGTATCATATACTATTTGTACATCGATTTTTATTCAGTGTGTAACAAAAATAAATGAGTTTAAAAATGTCAACAGAAAATACAGTGGAAAATATGCAGAATAAAATGCCAGATGATCTAGATGAAGAAATACAAGAGCACTATTTCGACCTGAGTGATTATTTATTTACACAACTACGCAATCTAATATTTTAAGGGAACTGGATATTCTGACAGCCCTTATATGTCTATGGCCATTAATGTTAAAATCAGTCAGACTGATCTGGATATGAACACACCTGAAAAAACTCTAAACAGACAAAATAGCAAAATGAATCAAAGCACAGTGAATTCAAGCCAGTATTTCAGCGTAAATCTGAGTTCAAACCCATTTCTATTCTAATATCTATTGTAATTTTCTTATTCAAACACTGTCAGAAGCTTCAGTGTCCTTCGTTCAGTCATGTAGAGTTTCTGTGCACATTCTGTTTGTGAACATGTTTTTTTTTTTTCGGTTCTGGTTTCTTATGTCCAAGAGCATGCTTATAAATGGATTTGTCTTGCTAAAGTGCCTTTAGGTGTGTGTGTGTTTTGCACTGCAATAGACTGGTATCCCATCCAGGGTGTAGATCTTTCTTTTGCTCAATGTTCCCATGAGGTTCTTACCATGAACCTGACCAGGATGAAGTGAGAGCCTAAGAACATGCAAACACATTTCTCACCCACAGCATATATTTTTAGTCAGATTTAGTCAGTGTATGATGTGGAAAGAGAAGCTATTTTGCAGAAGTTCTGCAGAACAGATCAGCGACCAAAATCCCATTTGATGCAGAATGAAAAAGCTATGCTGATGTAACTGACACGAACTGACTAAGGCCTGGCTGCATAGATAGAAAACTACACGTACATATCAAACTTATACATATAGTTAATAGGTGAATACTCGTCCCGTGCTTAAATCTGAATGATTTCAGGTGTCGGGCTGCTCACCTGGGGGGGGGGCAGATCACCGGCACCGGTAATAAACCGTGAAAATCTCACCAACTACCCGCTTTCTCTCTCACACCTGCGTTCACAATCAAAAACATTTCTACTAGGTTTTTTCGAGATTAAATCAAACTCAGCTTACCATCTCATCACACGTTGCCCCCTTCCTCCACCGCCAACAAAGAAATCACGTTGAGATGGGTAGGTCTCTCTTTACGCTGCGTGACGGTCCAAAATCAGGGAGACGCTTCGGTCAAAATAACTTAGAGTAAGTGGCGGCTGGGTGAACCAATCAGAATTAAACATGTGACCAAACTAGCCAATAATATATGCCTGAAGGCGGGTTCTTTTTGGTTGCCACAGAAACGCTTTTCATAATGGCGTACGTTTTTTCCCACAATGTAAAAACTGTATACAAATAAATAATAATAATAACAATAATAAAAACAATAAAAACAATGCTACTGTGATTGTTAATAATCAAAACCGACAATGAAAAAATCTGCTATAAAAAAACGCAGTTCTTTAGTCATAATACAGAATACAGCATCCCTTTTGTGCTGATCATGCAGCTGCTGCTTCTCTAATCGATGTGTGGTCTTTGTATGAGACCACACACACACACACACACACACACACACACACACACTCACACACGTATGCATGCATATATTGTGTATATTGTGTGTGTTGGGTTAAACCCTCCTAAAAATGTCCAAACAAACCAGCAGAATCAGTGTGATCACATTTTTCCATATAGTTTGCCACCTGTCTGTGTCTGGCTGTGTGTCTGGCTGCTGTAAATGCATTGGTGTTCCTGCTTCCTGTTTTTAAACTTTGTAAAAACACGTGACAGCACAAGAGCTGACAAAATGTTTGAGGAAGCTGCAGCTTTGAGCTGCCAAGACACTTCCCCAGTGGGAAACCAGCTTTGTCAAAAAAAGGATGCAATTATTTACAATGAGAGCACGAAAGAAAGGACGTCATTTTAAACCGAGTAAAGAAATCATATATTTTTTAGTTCATTTTAAAACCTGAATAATCACTGCTTTACTACTACTGATGTCTGGACAACATACAGAAGCAGGGTTTTCTTTTCTAATCTCCATCTAAGGCTTACTCTGAACCTTGGGGCTGAAGTAACCAATGGTTTAATTAAAAGATGGATTTATTCGAAAAAAAAAAAAAAAAGCCCTTGCAACCCCAGTCACAAAATAGCTCTAAACTATAGTGACACCCCACTATATAGAACAAAAATATGAATTTATATAAAATATTTACATTTACATTGATTTTCTAATATATGTTTTACATAACCAATTATACTATACTACTATCTACTAACAAACATTACCTGTGGCTGGAAAACAGATAAAAGCAGATATTTAACCCAAAAGTTAATATACTAATGAACAATGATTTTCTTAGGTGATTAATATATTCCAGAATTGAAAGATCCTTTTATATGTACCATTTAGTTTTTCCTTTGTAACAGTGGAAAAGGCATGTAAAAATACATGTTGTCAGGTCTTTGTGAGCCATCTGATAACCTCAAGGGAATTTAAACCTTTGGCCTGTGATAGAAAATAATCTTATCTGATTCTGACTAGCAAAAAGCAGGATGATGAATGGACACTTAGGCTTTTATTGATTTTTGGAGTCTTGATGTAGGCGATACAGTCTTATGACAAAGCTCCCCTAATGGACAACCACAGGGGTGAGGAGTGAACTTGCTTTAAAAGATGTAGTAATCCAAAAATAATCTTCATTTAAATGTATAACACCCATCTTTTCAAAGCATTCTCTAAACCGTTATGAGCATTACAGTTCTGGGGTAAAAAAGCAAACACAGCAGAGGTTGTGTGCTTGCAGTCAGAAACACACTCGATATCACCTTGGTTAATTTCTCCAAGGATCTGCTATTAAAGCAAAGAAGAAAGAGATGACAGTAACAGTTACTGATCTAACATGCTTCATGTACATAAGAGTGTTTGAATGTTAGACTTAGGTAAAGTTGGCATTTTGTGACGGCTCCAGCTCAGAAAAGAGAACAGAGACAATGGGATTTAGATTAGAAAACAAAAATGCAATATGTATTCATCAAATACAGTACCATAAAATTATTTAACCCTTTATGAAAAGATTAAATGAAAAAAAAAGGCAGTAAATAATTTTTATTTTTTTTATTCCACATTCATTCACACAAACATTCATTCTTAGTAACTGTTTTATCCTTGTCAGAGTCACTGGGAATCTGGAGCATGTCTCAGCTACACTGACACCATGTGAAAGGAAGACACACTGGATGGGATTCCAGCTAGTGGAAGTTTAACATAGCCATTTACTGCCTTGTTTTTTTAAGAGAGAGGAAATGGGAGAACTCAGAGGAAAAGGACATGGAGTGAACATGCAAAGAAACTCCATACCAGCAGTATCCTGAGTTCAGGATCAAACCCTGGAGCTATGAGGCAGAAACACAACCTGCTGAAAAAGCATTCATTTAATTCAAGCAGTTTTATTCCCTCAAAGTGTTTAAGTAGTACAATTCATTCTACAAAACAGCAGATTAAATTCATCGGCACCCCTACCACTAATATACTGTGATGTCTGCTTTAGGGAGAATAAGAGCACTAACAAAGCTAAAAGCACATTAGTCTTAGTTTAACCCTTCATGCTTAACCTTTCAAGCTTTATCTATGACCACCATCCACAATGAACGCCATCTATGAATGCCATCCACACCACAGAGTTTTCACATACAGAGACTGTTTAATGAAATGCAGTGATTTTGTGTCATTCTATTATTGGAAACTCTTTCTAAGGCTGAGTCCAACCCTTGTGGCAAATGTAACCAATAGTTTGTGTTAAAGTAACATATAATTTAAGAGAATTTGAGATGAATTGAATCTTCAGAAAAAAGCCCTTGAACCCCAAGTCACAAAATATCCCCAAAGTATCAGTAATACTCCACTATATTTTATATTTTTTAGTCAAGTATTAGATGCTTTGCCTTGTATGCAGTCTCCTTTCACTGTCAAACCGTTAATATTATGTATGACCAACAAGTACTTCTAATAGGAACAAAAATCTGCATTTATTAAAATTATTCATAAACATTTTCCTTGATTTTCTTTCAGTATTATGATAGATGCCATAATTCTGCGTGTCATATTTGTTCAATCAGTTTAAAATAAATAATTTTCTATTTTTCGAAATAAAAGGTATAGTTCATAATTTAAACACACAAGATTGTTGATTATATAGTAAACTGTTATTTTAAATATACACAGCAAACTCAAGTTCAATCTTGAGGGTCTTCATTGGAAGCTTTGAAATAACAATACACATGATGTTCATTCAAGTTAATATTTAGAACTTCTTTACACAATGGAACTCATCCATTGATCATCAGGTTCTAGGTCATGGTCTCTTACTAAAGCTCTATTTCTTGAATGTCTAGTTTGGCCAGCTGTAGGAAGAGTCCAGGCTGATCCAAAATTTTCCATTTGAGAATTATAGATGCAACTGTGGATCATTTAAATCAGTAGAATCTCTCTGTAGTCTTCCTCTGCCTCAAAACAATACTGTCTCTGAGCAGTTCCTTTTACCTCATGGCTTAGTTTTTGCTTTGATATCTATATCTATATCTATATATATATATATATCTATATATATATATATATATATATATATATATATATATATATATATATATATATATATTCAAATACTTATTTGCAGCTGTATCATACAAATAAATAGTAAAAAATTCATACATTGTGATTTCTGGATTGTTTTTTTAGATTATGTCTCTCACAGTGGACATGCACTTACGATGACAATTTCAGACCCCTCCATGATTTCTTAGTGGGAGAACTTGCAAAATAGCAGGGTGTCCAAATACTTATTTTCCTCACTATATATATATATATATATATATATATATATATATATATATATATATATATACAGTACAGACCAAAAGTTTGGACACACCTTCTCATTCAAAGAGTTTTCTTTATTTTCATGACTATGAAAATTGTAGATTCACACTGAAGGCATCAAAACTATAAATTAACACGTGGAATTATATACATAACAAAAAAGTGTGAAACAACTGAAAATATGTCATATTGTAGATTCTTCAAAGTAGCCACCTTTTGCTTAGATTAATGCTTTGCACACTTTTGGCATTCTTTTGATGCCTACTTTGAAGAACCTACAATATGACATATTTTCAGTTCAATTTTTTGTTATGTATATAATTCCACATGTGTTAATTCATAGTTTTGATGCCTTCAGTGTGATTCTACAATTTTCATAGTCATGAAAATAAAGAAAACTCTTTGAATGAGAAGGTGTGTCCAAACTTTGGTCTGTACTGTATATATAATATATATAAACTTTTGGTCTGTACTGTATATATATATATATATATATATATATATATATATATATATATATATATATATATATATATATATATATATATATATGCTTGCCTTTCCATATATATATATATATATATATATATATATATATATATATATATATATATATATATATATATATATATATATTTTTTTTTAGATTTCAGAATGCATTATTGATCCCTCAGGGAAATTGTTATTTCTTAACAAATCCCAGTGAGGTCAGAAGCTGGGGTCAGACATGTTATAGCACCCCTGGAGCACAAAAGATTATTGCCCTTCCTCATGGCTCCCAAGAGTGGTAGCTTGGCAATAGCAGGGCTTGAACTCCCGACCTTTCAATCAGTAACCCAAAGCCTTAACCACTGAGCTACCTCCTAGTTTGTAGAACCATCTCAGAAATTATTGTGTGACTCTATATACTTATGCCAATATTTTATATTTTTATTACATTTACAAAGGTATTAAAAAAACTGTTTTTTGCTTTGTCATTATATAGCATATAGATACATGTAAAAAACATGTTAAGCATTAAAGCATACAAATGCAACATAATAAAATGTGAAAAAAAAGAAATGGAATCTAAAAAAACTTTCTGAATGCACTGTATCTGCATATGAAATCTAAATAATTGAACATTCTTGTGATTTCCCAACAGATTCCATTAGCAAAAAATTTTATTTCAACATGTACTGCTGATAAACTCTTGTCAATGCATGACTCGTGAAAACAATTCTTTAAAATATACAGAATGCCTTTCGCCTTCCCACAGCGTTCACCTCACATTCTTATCATCGGTGCTTTATCTGAGGTGGTTTCATCTGGATCTATGTCAAAAACCTCCATCTCAGTTTCATATGCTTTAAAACTCTTTGTAAAGTAAACATTTACTTTGTCACCTTTGCTCATTGAATTGTGAAGGTTTTGTACAGAAAGATCTAGTCCAAGTATGGCCTCAGAACAGTCAAAAGAATTGCTAAGTTTGCTGACATTGGGTAGGTAAGAAGCTCTCCTTCCAGACATGATGTGGAAGAAGGAAAAGGTTTGCTCAGGTTCCTCTGATTCGGTGATGTGCACGCTCAAGTCTCCATCGAGTTCCTTGGATTCTTTGGGTGGACTTGACTTTTTTCTTTTGCTCAAAATAAAGTTCAGCAGTCCTGTCAGCAGCAGCATAGTCCCTAAAGAATGATAAAGACTTAAATCTATTTTCATGACATTAAGCCAATTTCATAATCATAAACACTGTTTTTGCTTATTCTAGGACTCATTAACAATAAGCCTCATATTTAACATCCTTTCAGCATACTAAGTCAAGTCTGACTTTAAATGTCTTACACGGTATACTTAAAATGGTTTATATCTGCTGTCACTAAGAAAAGTTTGGGTTCCCTTGTGAGTATGGAAACTCAAAAGTTTTTTTCATTAGTTCATCGGAGGCAGTTTTTCCTTCCTACTGTCACTTCTGGTTTGCTCATTAGGAACCCAAATTTATAACGAGACCCCTTTAACAATGCCTATTGTCAAAGGCACTTTAGAAATAACATTTAATTGTTAAGAAATAAATGAATGAATTAGTAACACTAAAGTTTGAAATGGTTAGTAAATATTCATGGGGTAGTGAAGTAATCAAATGATTTTAATTGATTGTGAAGTAGAATTGTCTAGTAGCATGTCAAAGTGTTAGGATTTGTAGTAGAATTTTGAGCGATTAGATATTACTTTCCTGAAGACTTTGGTTTGCCAGTCAGATTTGTGGTAAATCTTTTTTTTAAGAATCATAACCACAATTCCTGTGGCTTTGATAGTGGATAAATCTACACTGTACCTGGTATGACAGCATGCCAGACTAACACTGGATGCAAAAAACACATCACAGACAAAACGGTGTAGTAGAGGAATTTTTGGAAGCATCCAACATGAGCCATCGTTTTCCAAATCACAAAGAATTTAGAATTAACTGGATACCTGCAGTAAATTGAACATGACATTTTAGACAAAGGCCAATAGCAATAAAATAGAATATTTAGTATAATAATATAGAAACAGAATATATTTGACAATTGTGTTTTTGCTACTGCTAGATGATTTAGGACTTACGGAAGCCATGTCAACAATAAAGCATCAATGATATATGTTATTTCAAAAAGCATCATTCCAGCTGAGGAAACCCTTTAGAAAACAAAAACAAAAATGGAAGCATTGTAACGATATAAGTTCACTTTCAAAAGTAGCAAATTTGAACATTTCAAACTTATTAACCAGTTATATGTCTTGTCTATTTTATTCTCATGTCTGAACATAAACCATTATCAGTTCAGCAATCAAGTTTATTTTATTTCAGGTCAAAAACCTGCAGCTTCCAGCAATCATTCTTTTCTGGATCTCAAATATTTCTCCTGCTGATTCATGCAAAACATTTTAGTTTTTGGTTTTCAAGGCAAGTCCAGACATACAAAATTATCTCGGTTTTATGGTATTCCCTTTCAGTTTAAAAATATAGCCTGATTATAAAAAGTAACATTGAAATTAATTTTATTTTTAAATAAGGGTATGGCCAAAATGATAAACATCAAACAAGAAGTCTGGATTATATCTGAAGGTGTTTGTCACAAATTATATTATGTTTTCCCCTGCAATCTTAAATCATAAAACAAGACATTGGATAAAAATAAACTATATTAAGGGTCATAGTATAATGCTGGTTTACTGTTCTTTTTTGTTTTAGTAATTGTTATAAGACAGGCTCCCACCACATTCCACAACCTGAAGGCAAAATTACAAGTTGGTCAGAAACCCAACACCTATTACTCCTAATAAGAACATAGACATCTAAACATAATACATATACTATTATTTATATAATTACATGTATAGCATCTGGAACATATTGACTGGTGGCAAACAAAAGAAAAACCCCATGAGGAAGTAAAGTGGTTTTGTCATGCTTAAGGGAATTTTATTTTTTAAGACATAAATGGATCCTCTTATCTTCTTAGAGAGAGGATCACTGCAAGGAATGCTAAACAATTCCAGGGTTATGGATGTGATATTTGCAAACAATGCAGAGAAATCATATTTTCATTCACAGTTTTCAAAACAACAATTTGTCTAGATTTTTTATTTGGCATTATAAAAAAAAACCTTTGTAAACGATTGCACATTTCCTACAAATTTACAGAAAACACCATATTTATAACAAGAAATACACATGAATGAGTAACATTTATTAAATCTTAAAATATTTCTAGTTTTGGGTGTACATTATGATAAAACTGCCATTATAGATATATTACTTTTTTGTATAACAATGTGGAATGTGTGGGACAGTACTCCTTGGATTTAATGCAGCTCTATATTTAAAACATAAAAGCTTAATACAGTGTGTTCTCTACCACAATATTCAAAAAACATTTGGAGGAATATATATTAGAAGATTAGTGTTCATTTCTCCCATTATGTTCCAGAGACCTAGAAAATATAAATAGAAAATCGATGCCAAGGTGCATTAATGCTGCTCTGATGGTTTGTTGTGACCCAACACCTTATTAAGACAGTTCCCTTTCAGGAACTCGAGCAGATCAATCATTGATGCTATTGCATCATCATGAGTTCTCTGGTCTCCCACTCCAAAGGCTTAGTCCTCTGGAGCACCCCTCCAAGACATTTGCAACGCTGCGGGCTGGTTCACCCCGCTGCCTTTCGTCCGGTTCTACAGCCTGGACCGCAGTGCCACTCCTGGCCCCTGTGTCCTTTGACCTAGCTGAGCTTATACACTCTAGTCAGAGACTGGTCAGTCTGATTAAACAATGGTTCCCAAAGCGTTTTGATGCAGCTCGAGTTCCTGAAAGGCAATGTCTCTAGGTTACGTATGTAACCCTAGTTCCCTGAGGGAACGAGACGCTGCGTCTCCAAGCCACACTGCCGGTGTCCCTGCAGCGATTCCTTCTTCCTTTGCAGAAGCTAGCTCTCCTCACTTCATGTGCGTTTTATACTTCCTGGTCGTGACGTCACCCCGCCGGTGAAGGGCAGCATCCAATTTTTGACTGATTACACACATTATTTTAGAGTGTCAACACTCAGCCCAAAGCGTTTCAACACAGTGTCTCATTCCCTCAGGGAACTAGGGTTACATACATAACCTAGAGACATTTATGTTGCTTCTGTCTTGAATGTCTCACTTGCTTGGACATATAAACAGCTATTTATATCTCTATGAAAAACTGACTTGTAACGAGTTTCTGCAAAATGTGGTCATTCTAAATAAAGTAATGAGAATACTTACAGGAGGTAGATGGCCAAGCTATAGAAGTCTGTCTGGTGCAGTGTTTCCACTCCCACAGCACACAACACTGAGATGAGGACACAGAGAGTGAATACTCAAAACAGTATTTTTTACTTACTGATATTTATACAGTAATATTATATAGGCAAAATTGTCATGATTGTAATAAATAATACAGGAAAATGCTACTTATACTAAAAACTACTGGATCAAAGTATACGTTTAATTATGTTATCAAAGGTTAGTTCTTATACATTGGCATTTATATGTGGGAACATATTTCTTATTAACTCTAGATGTCAGATTGACACAGGTATAACAACCTTTTCCTCATCTTTTTACTGTTTAACTACTACAACTAATAATACAAATTATTATAATAAAACGTGTTTATTGGTAACATGCAAAAAATTGTTGTAAAAATTAGACCACCCTGAAATATAATATAAATGCTGTATAGACATTGTGAAAACGTGTGTATTCATCTACATGGAGTAGCAGGACTGAAAACTAATTAGTTGTAATTAGTTTATAAAGCCATTAGTACTATGTAGGTCTACATTACAAAAGGCTCTGCATCAAGTTATAAACTTGGGCTTTAGAACAAATCACTTGACTGTATATATAATATGTTGCGCTAGGGGGAGCTATAGGCTATGCTATGGATTAAAATGATTAAAACGCCTGTAATCTAGACAGTCTGCTTACTCTAAAACTATTTAATCTCTGTCATTCTAGAGGATTTAGCTGCAGCACAATGGCTTTCCTTTTTCTCATTATTTCTTCTTTCCTCTTCTTAATCATTTCCCAGAATTTTCAGCTTCTGGTTGTTATATGGACAAAGTAGCTGCCCTCAGTACCCATACCTTTTGATACTTTCTACATATTTTGTTGCAATGTCTCACAGTAGCAGTCTATGCTGCTGGAAATCTCCCAGCACTCTTGATGGTCATTCTGAACCTGGGATCATTACAATCATACTGGTTTGAATTTATATTGTAGGAAATTCTCAAGTAACCTGAAAAGGAAAGTTGATTCAGGGGGGAAGGGATCCAAGGTAGGTGGTCTACTGTTGCCTGAAGGCCAGACATGTCAAGACAAGAAACTGAAGTTGAAATATATCTAAATGGGAGAATGACTAGTTAAATTCTAGTTACATTTTAATACTAAAGAGGATAATTCAATAAAAAACTTTCTGCAATCGAATGTTTGAATATTTCTGCCACTTCTGTCCACAGAACTATCTATTTGATCTGTAAAACACTTGGTGACATGTAGCAAATGGCACATAGTGAAGGTACCACAGTCAAAAGGGCAAAGGTGGCCCTGGTCTCTTCAACCCCACATTCAGCACCTAACATCAAATCAATATGGCTGCTCAAAGCATTAGAAGAAAACAAAGCAAAAATATGTTTTTCTTTAAATCAAGTACAGAGTGAAAACCCTGCATACTTATAAATGAATGCGCAGTAGGGTCTATATGTTTGGGGTATTGTAAGTCTCTCCACTCAGGGGGGTGCGCTCTACCACTATGCCCCTATGTGGCATGGTTGCTGGTAGTGTAGGTGTGGTTTAAAAAAAAAAGAATCAGGGATAAGGTATTAAAAACAAAAAAGGTCAAAATGGATTACTCAAAAATTGTACAAAATAGGGACCGATAAAATCTCAGAAAGAACATATGCTCCTGTAAATTAGGCAGCATTATCTGCTGGCTGCCAGCATTGTTGTGCTGCACTTTAAGCAGATACTAGTTTTAGATCTATTGACATACAGACATATTATTTCGTCAAATAACAAAACAATAAGCACACAGTTTACAATTTTGAGAAGGTAAATGTTCTTTAGTCATCACAGTTAGCAGGCTAACTTGTTGCTAATAAAAAATAACACTCGCCAATCACTAGTGTCTGTGAGCTTATGCATGCAGATGAGAGCATCTCCTTCCAAGGGTGATAATTTGCTATTGTTATGCTGCATTGTATAGGTGTTGTAATTAATCATTTCTATGATGCATCACGACACGGACATAGACGATTCTGCATCAATGCAGTAATAGACCATAATCGATTATAGCCTACTGACGTCATTTGTCATGTATACGCTTGTCGCATTAGCTTAAAATGGCAGATAGAGGCAAACCACTAAAGTGAGTAATAATGCATGCACCTGTAAGGCAAAACCTTAAATCTGGGCATATCTTTGCTTTTATAAACAAACTGGTAAGCACGAACTGGACAAGACACACGCTGTGTGTAAAGCCTGTCACACACAAATAAAATATGTAGGGAATACCACTAACTTAAGAAACCACATTAGCCATTTTCACCCTGAGATGCTGACACCTGCCAGTGCCAAGACGAACTTATCAACTTTCACACGAAGGATCTACAGCTTTATTCTGCAGGTTTTGTGACCTGTTGAAGCCACTGAAGCTGCAATGTAGGCTCCCGTCACACAGCCACTTTACAAAAAAGTTATACCTGAACTCCAACAAAAAAACAAAGCCGAGGTAATGGTGTCGTTGAGCCCAGCAAATCGAGTAGCAATAACATGAATCATGGACTTTGGTGATGACTGAGTCTTATGTAACAATAACAGCATATTACGTTAGCAAGGACTAGCTGGCTGCAAACGAGAGCCATAAAGACGTAGTGCACTATATATAAGTACTTAAGTATAGTACTTGACAGTTTCATGTTTTAGCATTTACTAGTGTTTATTAGTTATAAATTCACCTGCTGTGTTCTGCAGATTTGTTTAAAGTTTGCTACATTCAGGAAATGTACTTTCTTGGAGCAGCTGACTTAACAGGTCTCAGAGGAAGTATCTAATAGCTCACCCTCCCTGGATGGTAGCTATAGTGTGATGGGGTTAGTTAGTAAGTCAAGTCAAGTTTATTTCTATAGCGCTTTTCACTACGGACATTGTTTTAAAGCAGCTTTACAGAATTTAACAGTTAAGGTGAGCGATGTGTATTTATCCATGATGAGCACGCCATGGCGACTGTGGCAAGGAAAAAATCCCTTAGATAACACTTATCAGTGTTCTTCACATATGAGGAATT
Organism: Silurus meridionalis; assembly: GCF_014805685.1. Lineage (NCBI taxonomy): Eukaryota > Metazoa > Chordata > Actinopteri > Siluriformes > Siluridae > Silurus > Silurus meridionalis. The sequence goes on from NC_060885.1 coordinate 17,326,277, forward strand.
AACCTTGAGAGGAACTAGACCCAAAAGGGGAACCCATCCTCGTTTGGGGAAATCAAGAGTGTGATTATAGACTTTAAACAATACAGAACACTGGAGATCGAGAACTAACTAGAATAACTAGAATAATAGCATGATTCCAAGAACCTGTTTAGTGCAGGAGTCCTACAGAATGTTCTTACCTTGATCCACATGATCTTGTGCTGTGCATTATAAAAACAGGCCCAATGCATTGACCATCAGAGTTTCAAAGGAAAAACTGGCATTCTATGTAAAAACTAACAATTACATTGCAAACACTTTGCATCATCAAGCCTTGGCACATCTTTCCTTTACATGATTCTTTCATAATCATTCATTTCTCTTCATTATAGCAACTCAAGTCCTATAAGGTCGGGAGTGAACAGGACTGCATCCAACATATTATTGATGGAATGCAGAACACAATGTACATGGCTGTAGTGGGAGCTTGTTACACAGGAAGAATGTGGAAAAGGCTGTAACTCCACAAATGAAAGGTGTTTTGGGATCAAACTATTCGAAAGTCAAGGTCTGTGGCCCCATTAATTATATTTATGTTGGATTATATGACTGGAAGTTGCAATAAAGCCAAAATGACTTTTGGAAAAACATCCTTACTAAAAAATGTCATTGGATGGAAAAAATTTTCACACATACATTAAGGCACATACAAAATTATATTCCAGTGCTGAGCAATAAACTGTGGACAATTTATATTTGCTTCGAGCTTTGTGTCAGATATATATTTGCTTTTAATCCATTTGTAATATTTAAATGGGTGACATTTAGAGGAAGTGCAGTTCTGGGGCAACAGGTATCATTGGCCCTCACAGCTCCAGCTCCAAAGCTCAACCTTGGTTCAATCATGAATATTGTCTTTTCAGGATACTTCCTGAATTATCTGCACTGGTTCTGCTAAACTGCTAAACTGCTAAACTAAATAATGATGCATGATGCTTGCAATGGACAAGTATCCTTTGTTTAGTCTGCCTTGCACCCAATGTTCCTGGGATAGGCTGTGGATCCAATGTGACTCTGACCAGAGTAAAAGGGGGTTACTAATGTTGAAGTAAAGAGTATGATTCTACCCCCAGGCTCCTCTATGTCTTTCTTTCTTCCACTATACCCCATAAAGATAATGCTAGTTTCAATCCTCTAATCCCCTTTGTCTCTTATCACATGACTTGGACACTTTACAATTTGTGAGAATGTGAGGATTCAGTGTTTTTGTGTTTTCTTCATTAATGCACAAAAATATATATATTTTTTGTGTGTGAGCTATAGTATGATATGTGTAAATATAGCAGACAAAATGAATGATTAATTAAATGCATGTATGATTATCATGAGTATGGATAAGGTGAACAGTAGATTCTCAGACATTCAACAGACAAACGAACGTATATCTACTACAGCAGGTGATTTTTTACATTGCACAAAACATTTTGTGCCCACTTACAACCCTGACATCTATCCAGATTACAATAATTATATAACAGTGAAATAGATAGACAGAAAATAAGCAATTTATAAATTTTTTAAATATAAAGGGGGCAAACATTTAAGAGATAAGTCAAAACAGAATAAATTATAAGATAATCTTTGTGACTCGATATCCACGGAGAGAAGTAATAACAGTTATTTAATAGATTTTTTGTTAAACACACTGATTTATGACTGCTAATGGTCATAAAAAGTTAAGTCAAAAAATGTGTTTCTTTAAGCATATTTGAGATCATTTGGCAAGAGCTTTTAAATCATGTCCTCCTCAGGGAACAGTTAAACAATGAACTCTCCTGTGAGATAGTTTTGGGAGACATCCGTTCCTCTTCGTAATTTAAGGAAGCCATTTGCGGTAGTGTTAGGTTTGTAGAGAAGGTGTAATGAAAAGAAAATGACTGTGAAAGAGCAGCATGTGGTAACTATGTGTTTAAAGAATGTGAGTATGGTTGCTTAATTGGTCTTACGTTGCCCACAATGGGACCAGTGTGGGTGATAGTATATACTTTTGATAAGAAAATCACAAATCTGCTAAACTGAAAATTACATCTGTTTGGCTTTGAATTATCTGATCTCGTGGACAATTTAAAAACACTCTAAACAGCATGTAATTGCACCCTGCTGAACACATTTAAAAGCAAGCAGATATACTCCATAATTGACTGTTAGAGTCAGTGAAGGGCGATATAACAAACCACTTTTTGTATTCAAATGGATCTATTATTCCATTAATCCTACCTGCAGCTGTAGAGATGCCAAGAATATTGCATCCACACTCCAATACAAACCACATCCTTAAGCCACTCATTGGCAGATCCAAAATTCAACTATTTTTTTGTGTTATTTCAACAATAAAAAAGACAAATAGGAGTACTGCTATTCCACAGTTAAAAGGAGGGTAAAGCTATGGCTGTTTATATACGTAGCATAACCATGGTAGCAAAGGCTCATGGCTGATAATCCTTCAGCCTTAGGGTGCTGTTAAATGGCTACAAGGGAAAGCTTTTCCCTGTTAATCTGCCTAATAAAATAGCTAAAACATCCACAGTGACCACGCCTGCTGTTTTCACACACATTCCACTTCCTTTAAAGATGAAGGATAAAAGTCTGGAAAAATAGTTGTGGATTACCCGTATATATGTAAGCCAGTATTGAGGGTAAAACCACGCTCTTTTGGGGATAACTCATAAATGCGCACACACATACATACAAAAAATGGAGTAACGTGTTTCCCATAAATTTAAAATCAGTTGTCACTGAGATGTTGAATGATGTGATCTAAGCTATTAATCAAAAAAAGCCAGAGTAGCAGTTGTATTTATCCTGAACAGGATGTGCAGTGAGAGACTGTGAATGTGTCTCGCTGATAAGACAGACTAAATGAAATGATTAATGGTAGGTAGTGCAGGTCTGCCATACATACAAACATGTAAAGACACCAGTTCTGACATGAGGCAGACACTCAGACACTGCATCTAGCAGCCTAAAAACGCATGTCAGAGGTCACACATGCATGCCCCTTTCTCCTTCACAGTGTATTATGAAAGATTAAAAGCATTACAGCATGATTAGTCCAAAATGGCAACTGTACAATATAAACAATGTAAGTCCAGTTTCGAGAACTTTACTGTCATGCACAAGGTTTCTTCTACAGTAGAATTCTAATTTAGCATGTTCTCATGGATACTGCAGTATATTTTACATAAAAGATGTTGACATGTTCATATTTAACACACTACTGACTAAAGTATTCATACAACATTGTGAAATAATGTGAAAGTTCAGACAGTGTGGTGAAAGAATTCTTTGTCATATTTACATGAAGCGAAATATTGTGCAATGTACAGTATGCACACATTATTTATATTATTTATCCACTCCACTGTTTCTGTTTTGATCCTGAACTTGGGTTACTGACTATGCCGAGTTTCATATGTTCTCTCTATGTTCATATGGATTTCCTCATGTATAAAGTGTATTATAGTGTATTATTATATAGAAGTAAATGGGCTTATACTTTACCTAACATGTGGAAATGCTGTGTACTCAAAAACCTACAAATCTTCGGTGAGTAACCCAGACAAGGCCTCTTGAAAATGCAGTATGAAGTAAATGTAAAGGCAGTTAAAGCTGTGTTGAATTGGCCTGGAAAAAAAACTACTTCAGTTTATAGTTGGTATCTTGACTCCTGTTGAGAGGAAAAATGTAAATCTCCTTACACACACAAGGCCAGCTTTGTTTCAGCCTGGCTTCTAGTCATGCTTTGTTACTTCAGGTATGTGTGTGTGTGTGTGTGTGTGTGTGTGTGTGTGTGTGTGTGTGTGTGTGTATGTATTTTCCTGACCCAAACAGCAGGCATCTGAACCAGCCATAAACAAGTGCAGAATATTAACTAGATCCACTGATTTCTAAACTGCCCCCCAGTGACCTTGAGCCAGTCCATATTTATGTACCATCTTCCAACACACCAATCAAGCAATCATGAACAAATTCCAATGAAGAATAGATAGAAGCTGGGAGAAAAATTGGAGGAATATGCAGACTATATTGTCTCCCAGGATTAGTTTCACAAACACTCAACTAGAGCAATGCCAAAGATTTTATCTTCTCTACTTAGTAGGAAAAAGACAACTTCACCATTTCAATTAGTCACACAAGACAGAAAGTCATTCTGTAAGCAATCTATTTTCTATCTATGTTTTATCCTATGAAGTTTGTTTTTAGAAACTCTTGGCAGAGCACACAGGCATCCAGACATTTTGGATTTGCTCTCCTAAATCTGGTTTCATTGTACGTCAGATGAGGTTCATTCACTCTTCTTCCCAGAGCAGGTCTTTGGTCCTCTGCCAACTTAGTGTGTATCTCCTGCTAAAAACCATGTCTGTTCTTTACTGGTATCAGTTTAGTGGACCATCATTTCTGTTCATCTGTAGACAAAAGCAAATTCAGAGGTCTTTGGTATATACTATATATTAAATTTGTTACTGTAATAACAATAATAATAAATTATAGGACATAATACTACAGCCTGTAAAGTGCTATGACAACAGAAAATAAAACATAGAATATTCATCTACAAATCTTTGCTTGTTAATTTTGATCTTTGTAAGTAGGTAAACTGCATACTATTGGATGACACATACACAACTCATAGCTCAAATATGCAGTATCTTCTGAAGCACTGTTAACTAGATGCAGTAATACAGTAATACTAAATGCAATAATTATCCATTTCGATTGAGTTTTCAGATTTAGATTTAAACTGATCTAACAAATTCAAATAATATATTTTGAAATTGCTTACTCATTCTACGCTCTTTGGAAAGAAAATCTCAAATGGTCTGGCAGTATGACACATAGAGCACATGTATTTATGTGAGCTATCTTTTGTGTGGTTGTGATTGGCGATCATCCAGAAGAAACAGACGCATTTCCTTCTGCAGAATAGAAGATTGGGACATAAAAAAAAATCCATTCTAATCAATGCAAGTATGTTTTATTATTTGTATAATATTGGCATTGGTGTATGCAGGGTGTGTTTTCAGAGAATTCTTTTTATATTTGTTACAATAAATGCATACATTATTAAATATTTTTTTAAGTAATTAAAGTATATAAAACTACATGCAGCCAGTCTTTAATAGGACGTTAGGAGAGCAATTGACATGATGTGATGTGGCATTCACTAAGGTAAGTTAATAGATTTCTAGGAGATTATGCATGGTTCTATATGTCTGGTGTACTGTATATTTAATTTAGTCAGGCAGATCAGGGTATTATCTAGCTAAATGTCAAAATGTTTATCTCTACTTCTGTAACTAATCAAACACTTTGTAAAAAAATATATAATATGCATATCCATCTCATGCAATTGTAATGTATATTGAATATATGAAATATACTAAATGATTTTTAAACAATGTCTGTATTTACTGAGTCTACTTTTTAGATGTGAATGATGATGCATGAAATTGGCGTTTACCTCAACCCCATGGGAAAGTCTTATCTATGATGAGGTGCACATATCGCTTATGACACTGGAGACATTAATCTTACTGCCACACAAGCCACAGAGTTAAATAAAACAGAGTAGTAAGTAGAGGCAGACTGTTAAAGTGCTCTCTGTAAAAGGGGTCATTTACGTTCATTTATGTCCATTTCCACCAGTGGTAATGTAACAGTGCAATTGTTCTAATGACTTCATTTTGAAGCATCTTGCCATAAATTGAAATCTAAAATAGAAATGACTTGTGGTGCAGAATCCATAGCATTCTAAACAAAAGCAAGTTAAAGGACCTCAAAATCTGAACTTTTACTGTGAATAATAATAATAATAATAATAATAATAATAATAATAATAATAATAGTAATAATAATAATTGTATAGAATCAAACAATATTACAGCTTTCTAAATCTGCTTTTATAGTTTCAGCTGCAGGGACATGATTAAGTAGTTTAAAAAAGAAATTCAGTTTTAAAATAAGCTTATGAATGAACTTTCATTATTGTCAAAGACCAGTTAAAGTTGCACTTCACATTTACTCTAACCTTTATAGGATTGCATCTGTTTTTCATCACAGACAAATCTGTATTTCATTATGATAACAAAAAGTTACATTATGATAAGATGTGCATTTTGGTATCATAGTAATATCATTATGCTCTGGAGTAAATTATCTGTAAACATTGTCTTTCATAAAAAGGTTTTGCTGGCAGAAAATGATCAATGACAGATGACAGCTGTGATACTTTGTATTGGGTCATTACCACTCTGAATTCACAGCATTTCTCTAAATGTTTAACTCCACTTATACCACCACAAAATCGTCTGAACATTTATGAACATGTTTTGTATAAACATGTTGAACCATTTATAATAAATGGTTTTGAATAATAATAAATGGAAATACAATAAAATATAATAAATGTTTCAGGGCACGGACCACGAGCCGGAAGCGGGAGTAGCTCTATCATGACGTTAGTTAGAGTTACGAACCGTCATGCGGGTTTGGTCCGTAATGCGGAGATGATCCATGGCCCCTAGACGATCCATGTAGGGACCAGCGGGAAAAAGCTGGCAGACGGAGATCCACGAGATCTGTAGCATGACCTTTAAGAACCGATGACCAGTGACTCTGGAATTGGCATTTAAATAGGTGAGTAGATAACAAGGACCAGGTGTTCGGCACTGCTGCAGAGCCGGGGAAAGCCGAGAAGGACCCGAAGCGCATCTACACCCTCCGCGGCCTGGAGTGGAGCGACCCCACCACGGAGGTCTGGAGCAGAGCGACGCCCACCACGGAGGTCTGGAGCAGAGGGACGCCCACCACGGAGGTCTGGAGCGGAGGGACGCCCACCACGGAGACCTGGAACAGAGCGACGCCCTTGACGAAGACCGGAGGTGGAGCGACGCCCACGGCGGAGTTAGGAGGCCGAGCGACACCCCTGGTGGAGTTCAATGGCAGAGCGACGTCCTCAGCGGGGACCGGAGGCGGCGACGCCCTCTGCGGAGGTCGGTAGCGGAACAACGCCCTCGGTGGAGTCCAGCGACCATGCGACACACTCTGCGGGGTTCATAGGCTGAGCAATGTCCTCAGCAGAATTCCAATGCTGAGCGATGTCCTCGGCGGAGGCCAGAGGCCAAGTGACGCCCTTGGTGGAGATCAGAGGCCAAGCGACGCCCTCGACGGAGATCAGAGGCCGAGTGACGCCCTTGGGGGAGAGCAGAGGCGGAACGATGCCCTCTGCAAAAATTAAGGGCTGAGTGACGCCCTTGATGGAGTCCTGAGGCGAAGCGACATCTTTGGCGGAGATTACTGGCTGTACGACCCCCTCAGCGGAGTTCAGAGGCCATGCGACGCCCACGATGGAGTCCAGAGGCCATGTGACACCCATGGCAGGGTCCAGAGGACGAGTGACGCCCACGGCTGGGTTTGGAAGACAAGCCACGCCTTCAACAGAGTCCAGAGGCTAAGTGACACCCTCTGCAAAAGGTTGTAGCAGACCCTGGGGTATGACGGTGCCCTCGGCATAACTCAGGGGCGCAGTGGCACCCCTGTTCAAGGTGCTGAAGCATGATGGTGGAGTTTTGGACCGTGACGTAGCCTCTGGAGGAGCTTAGAGGCAAAACGTCGCCTTCAGAAAGACTTGGAGGTACGACGGCACATCTGGAGGGGTTCGGTAATGACGTTTTGTCCGTGTTGCGGCCCAGCATTGGTACGACCTCCTTTTCGCAGCCTGGCGGCGGTACGAGGTCCCTTTTGCGGCCAGGCGGCGGTACGACGTGCTCGGCGGAAGTCTGGAGCAGAGAGGCATACTCGGAGGAGCTCTGGGGCAAAGCAACATGCTCAGAGGAGCTCTGGAGTGGAGAGATTGGCTCAAAGGAGCTCGGGAGTGGAGAGACGCGCTCGACGGCATGCTGGAGCCGAGCGGCGTGCTTGACGGTGCACTCGGAGGTGCATTGGGGCTGAGAGCCACGCTTGGAAGTGCACTGGAGCCGGGAGACACGCTCTGAGGTGCACTGGATCTGAGCGTAGCACTTAGAGGAACCCTCGCGCTGAGCAGAGTGCTCGGCGGAGCACAGGAGCGGAGCGGCACCCTCAACAGAGCACAGGGGTGGAGCAGCACCCTCGGCAGAATCTTGAAGTGGAGTGGCACCCTTGGCACCCTCGGCAGAGCACAGGAGCGGAGTGGCACCCTCGGCGGAGCACAAGAGCAGAGTGGCACCCTCGGCGAAGCACTGGAGCTGAGAGATGCGCTTGGAGGAGCCGAGTGGAACGCTCTGCGGGACACTGAAGTGGAGCGGAGCACTCGGAGGAACTCAGGAGTGGAGCAGAGTGCATGATCCTGAGAAGCGGCAGGGAGCTTCCGGGTGAAATACGGTGCGGGATTGTGCTGCCGATCCATTGCGGTAAGGCCATTTCTTCTCCCTTCTTTTTGGTTTTGGTCGGTTCTTCTGTCAGGGCACGGACCACGAGCCGGAAGCGGGAATAGCTCTATCATGACGTTAGTTAGAGTCACGAACCGTCATGCGGGTTTGGTCCGTAATGCGGGGATGATCCACGGAGCGGAGCGAAGATAATTCACGGAACAGGGATAGTCCTCGGAAGGGAGATGATCCTCGAAATGGAGCGATGTTGATCCACGGAGCAGAGCGGAGCGGAGATGATCCACGGAGCAGAGCGGAGCGGAGATGATCCACGGAGCGGAGCGGAGATGATCCCCGGAGCGGAGCGGGGATGATCACGGAGCGGAGATGAACCACGGAGGGGAGACGATCCACGGAGGGACCAGTGGAAAAAAGCTGACAGTCGGAGATCCACGAGATCTGTAGCATGACCTTTAAGAACTGACGACCAGTGACTCTGGAACGGGTGTTTATATAGGTGAGTAGATAATGAGGACCAGGTGTTTGGAATCAAAGCCGGGAGCGGCAGCGATAGCGGCAGCATGACAGCCACCGAGGGGGGGCGTTACAGGTGGAACCCTGACAAAATGGTGTTGAACCATTTATTCTAATCAGATTTAACATTGTAGGCAGGGCAAGTAAGCTTATTTAATAAAAGTCTCACCAGTCTCCTTTTTTCTCTCTTTCTTGAAGGGATTAAGTTATTAATTTGTTGCTGAAAAATGACTCATTTTTAAAATTTGTAACGACATTTACTCACAGAAAGGTTTATCAAGGTTCAAGTTTTTTTTTTTTAATTATGATTTTAGCTCTAGGGTATGTGAAACAGCTGCCTGTAAGTGTCCTTGTGTCCCTGTGAGTAAGTTCTTGCTACAGAAAGAATAATGTATTAGTTTGAGCACATTAATAAAAAATTAAAAAGTTGAATAAAAGCCAGGCTACTCTCCAAAATGTTGTTATAGAAAACTAAGCAAGACCTTTTGATCAGTCGCAATCACACGTTCAACAGGACCATGGCACAATACACCAAAACATACTTATTTAATTTAATAGCTTTATATAATACCTAAAGCAATATGATCATGACGTAAGCACCAGCCAAAAACCTAATATACCGTAAAAGCCCCTCACACAGTGAAAGTACAGTAATAGGACTGACCTGAGTTTTTTTAGATATGGAGGATGAATTATGGCAAATGAGCAGTGGCATGGCTGATGACAGGCCTAAAGCTGCATGTGGAGTCTTTTAGAGAAGGCAGCTGTCTGGTGTTTAATGCCGAGCCAGACCCACCACAGCACAAAATCACACAAACACAAACCTCCAACCTAGTGCACAGCTGCTTTTAAATTTTCTATACAGATTCTTTATCAGGTCCAGCAGCTCTTCAATCACTAGCCTTTGAAAAAAGGTCAAAACCAAAACCCTTTGATGAAGCTATGAACCATTACTATACAAAAGAATGCACTACAGATACCTTTTCTAAAAGTGTGCACCAGATCAAATGGCCACATTTAACCAGGGTCATGGTCCTCTGTCGCTCTGGCAAAAAAAAAAAAAAACCTAGGCAAGGCATTACTGCTAATTCAGGAAGCAGCAGGCTTCATCATGAATGCCAGGAAAGGCTTTAGTGACAGAAGCAAATCCAAACTGGCCATGTTATTTTATTTGTGAGAAGATAATAATAATAATAATTATAATAATAATAATACGTTTGAAATATGCTTTTCTGCCCCCAAAGGAAGGAAGTGAAATAAAGTAATGAAAAATGTTCATGCTGTTATTTTGCCTAGGAAATAAGAGCTTTTGGCTACTCATGAGTTACAATGAAACATTTCTCATGACATTAGGGAATGGGGATTTCAGGATAGCTTATCTGATGAGTCAGCCTTCACTGAAGTGTGGGAATGAACTGAAAGGGAAATTAAAAAAAAGTGAGAGTCAAATCTTATAAAGTGACAAGAAACGGTTAATATGTAAATTAATGTACCAGTTTGATGTTGTAGCCAGCAGAAGCAGAACAAATCGATTGTTTAAGGACAGCCTGTTTGTAGCAGAGTATTGACACCTGACTCCTGTCATTTGCCTTTGACTTTATGATGGGTAACTTGTTCTCTGGCAGTGAAAGCATATTTAGGGAAATAGGAGACTGACTGCCTTGGCTGGATTTACTGGAAATATTCTGCAGTTTAATGGATCAAATTAACATCCTAGACACCTCTAAAGTCATGAGTATTTCATTAACAATTAGCACTATTCACATTTGTCTGAAAAAATCACCCAGTCACAACTAGCATCATGATTGTGGCTTTAAAAAGCAAAACCACAGCAAAAACCGCATTTAAATACCAGCTTATATTTTAAATCTTATACATTTGGCTCACAATTAAGTTAACAATGCTGCACAAATTCAGAAAACCGGTTCTGAATTACTAGTGCAGTTAAAAAACAGGGATTGAAATCATACTGTTCTACCTGGGCAAATGTGCAGTTTACTTTCTATGGGTCCAATTTCCATTTTAAATCAGAAGCATTTTTTATATTTATATTTTTTTAACTGCATACGTTTTCTGCATACGTTTTCTTTTTTTGTAAACATAAACAAACTAATAATTAGGCCATTTAGGTTGTAATTTAAACGGTTTATTTCAAACTAGTGCAAGTTGTCATATCTACAGTATTGTAAATATACATTAAATTGCATATACATAGCAGAGTGGACCTTCAGATAGTTCAAGAGGTTCTTGCCAATGGGTGTAAATATTATTATAGAAGCCCTGTTGTAGACAGAATTGTATGAAATATGTACAGCAGATGGATATCTCCAGTATGTGATATGTCATATACAATATATATTACATGTTTTCTAAGAAAAGTCACTATGTTAAAAAAAAAAAAAATATATATATATATATATATATATAAATATATATATATATATATATATATATATATATATATATATATATATATATATATATATAAACATAATAACATATATCATTAACCTACTGCACACATAAATATTAACTTAATTAATATTACTCATATAAATTATAAAAATATGCAGTAAATTATGTAATATATCATGTAGTTAATACAGTAAATGACCTTTAGATCTAGTCAGCTATGTTTAAAGATTTTTATTTGAACATGGATATGTTTTACTTTCTTATCTTAGGTAAATGAATATGATTATAAAATACATGATATATGATTATAAAATACATTAGGAAATAAGCAGGTCAAGTATGATTACACTATGCACTACACTGCTATGATTACACTTAACTATAGTATGACTATTATATGTCTGTATTTTCACAGATTTTTATTTCATTTCGATTATTAAAACTATATTACAAGAACTACATTATATTTTATTTTTGTGGATTAAAACATAAATTTAATTGGATTACAATGATATTACATTTTATTTTACCTAAAATCCCTGGACTTTTTTAACCTTAGTTTCAAATGACCTTAGAGTACAATTTTGCAATGCATTTTGAAACATGCTTAAATTGGAACCTGCTCACAACTGATTTGCTTAAAGTAAATCCATGTTGATCTGATGTTTAATCCTTTTTTATGTTTTGTTCCATTCATGTTTAGTCAAGATAACAGTGACAAATTACTTAATCATGTGTTGGAGTTTTTCCAGAGTTGCACTCAAGGACATGGAGAATAGAAGAAGATCTGATGACCAGGTCTGCAGCCACAGGGTTGATTTTTGTCAGGGAAATAAATGAGAGTGAATTAACCTGGTGCAGACAACACCGTCAGCGAAGATAAATGGAATATAAGCTTTTGCCTCTGCTGAATCACACACAATAATCAGTTATTTAGCAATGTTTTTACAGACAAGAAACATGTTTTGGAATATACTGAACAAAGAATCCCCAAAGAAAAAATGTCAATGCCTTTTTAATAAAAGCTGAATATCAAATAGCAGCATCAGTCAGAAAAGCCTTGCATCTGTTAACATGATCAAGAGTAGCTGCTGAAATTTCAGCTGGAGGTAAATTAGGGATATAATAATTGGCCAAGATATTCATTAAGTGTGTTTATCTTTTCAAATTTTAAATATATGGAGTGCCTTTAGAGATTGTTTTTTATTTAAAACAGGTGAGGGAACAAAGGGCTGAAGAGTAATGGATTGAGTATTATGTTAACTGCCTGAGTTTGTCAATGATGGAATCATTGCATTTCCCTATGCACAAATCCAACTAGATAAATAATTAATGACTATTTACTGTATATCTTTCTATTTCAAATATTTTATGAAGGTACTACTGTAATGTAACACATTATTTAGTTTGTTTGTTCACTCACTTATTCATCTTTAATAACTGCTTTATCCTGGTCAGGGTTGTGATATATCTGAAACCATTTAGAAACCCTGGGTTGGCAACAGCCAACAGCATCAGGCAATGTTAATATCAGCAATGAGAATGAGGAACGTTTCTAGGTTACGAATGTAACCCTGGTTGCCCGAAGGAATGAGACGTTCCTTCTGAGAACCAGGGCTACATAAATGCATCACCAATGCTTTGAAAACACGGGTACAATACTGCCAGACTGACCAATCCCTGCCTAGTGTGGATGGGCACAGCTAGGTCAAAGGAGAGAGGGGCCAGGAGTGGGACTAATGTCAAAACTATAGAACCTGACAAAGTTCAGTGGGGTAGACCAGACTGCAGCATTGCAACTGTCTTGGAGGGACACTCCAGAAGAAAAGGACTTAGAGTCTGATAAACTTCGGGTTGAGTGAGCTCTGACCCCGAAAGGGGCAGGGAGACCAGAGGACTCATAAGAAGAGTGAATAGCATTCACAATCCACTTGCTGAGGTTCTGCATATACGCAGAGAGACCCATCTTATATTTCCCGTGACAGACAAACAGCTGGTTCGACTTTCTCCACAAGGCGGTTCTGTGGACGTATGTGTCCAGTGCTCACAGCAGATACACCTGATTAAGCTTCTCCTGGTTGTAAGCCTGAAAAAGAGGAGAATAAATGGCTGGAGCATGTCTAGTCGTGGGATAACGAAGGGCACATTGGGGACATACCCTAGCATGGGGTAGAGGAGGGCACTGGATCTACCCCAGAGGAGGTCTCAGCCTAAGGGTACCGTGGAGGAAACGTGTCACCAGCGGGTTTTTCCCTAGTGACTGCTCAGCAAGCAGAGCATGATAAGCCACAATAGCGAACATGTAAACCTTTAGGGTGGAAGGAGACAACCCTTTGGTGAACTGTTCCTGAAGAAATTCCAGCACTGGGCCAACCAGGCAGTAAACTGGATCTAATTGGTGACCTTCACACCATATAGTGAACAGGTGTCACTTTGCGGCATATGACCTCCTTCGTGGAGGGAGCTCTGGATTAAAGAATGGTCTATACCACCTCGGCTGAGAGACCAGCCCTCAGGGGCCACAGCAACAGACTCTACAGCTCGGGGTGGGGGTTTGAAGCAAAGTGCCCCCAGCCTGAGACAAAAAAATCCTGTCTGAGAGGAATCTCCCAGGGAGTTGTTTGAGAAGGTTTTCCAGGTTGGTGAGCCATGGCCGGCCTGGCCAGCACAAATCTACCAGGAGTAGACGGACTCCATCCTGGCAAACTCTCTCTAGAACTCACGGAATTTTAACATCACTTGGCCAGCTGAGAATCGGGAGCAGCGTCCTCTAAATAAATTATATGAGTGCTTCCCGTGACTGAGGTCACTACCTCCGCCCCGCGACCTGCCCCTTTTTCCAGATCTGCACACTGGGGTGTCTATATCCTGAAGCATCCCTTATTTGGGCTACCTCTTCAGTCCCAATGTCTCCCTCTACTCAAACATAGGGGAACTGGAAAAGTGTGGCTATGGGACTGATTACACACATGGTTCAGAGCATGGTCACGCAGAGGTGTTCCCAAAGCATTGTTGATGCAGCTTGAGTTCCTGAAGGGGAACAAGTATGATCAGTGTTTTTGACCATAGTGTGATTGCTGGTGCTAGATATGCTATTTCTATAACTGCTGATCTATTGGGATTTTCAAAACTAACAGTGTCTATATTACTTAGAATGGTGCACTAAGGAAAATGCAAGTTCAGCAGACATAAGAGTATTTTTAATGACAAAAGCAAACAAAGAATGGACAGACTTTTTGGAGCTGACAGAAAGGCTACAGTAAATCATATAACAACTGTGCAATAGTAGTGAGCAGAAAAGGATCTTAGAATTCACAACAGATTTAACCAAAAGGTGGATGGGCTATACAGTTTACTTTTATCCCCCAATAACAGAAAGCTGATGCTGCAGTGTGTGCAGACTGACAAAAACTTCAATTGAACACTGAAAAAACAGCCTGGTATGTCAAATCTCAATTTCTGATTATAGGCACATGGATGATAGAGCAAGAAATGGTGCCAAAAGCATAAATCTTTAAACCCAAACTGCTTTGTGTCAGCAGTACAGGTTGATAGAAGTGGTGAAATTATTTGGGTAATGGTTTTTTGGCACAATTTGGGCCAATTAAATACAAAAAAATTGACACGGAAATGCCACAAACTATTTCATATTGTTTAGTATTGCTGACCATATGCATACTGTCAGGCCATATTTTACCTATCATCTAATGGCTACTTCCAGCATGTCACAAAGCAAAAGTCATCTCATACTGTCTTTTATGAACACAATAGTGAGTTGAATGTTATGCAGTGGCCTTTCCAGTCACTGAATCTGAATCTAATTAAACAAATTTGTAATGTGGTTGAACAAGATATTTCCGAAATCTTGTGGATTTCTTGTCACAAAGAATATATATATATATATATATATATATATATATATATATATATATATATATATATATATATATATATATATATATAAAATGGCAGTGATGTTTGTTTGTACACATTTTTACACACAGTTATGAATTGAAATTATATATATATATATATATATATATATATATATATATATATATATATATATATATATATGTGTGTGTGTGTGTGTGTGTGTGTGTGTGTGTGTGTGTGTGTGTGCAGGATTTGTATTTGTATAAGGATTATATATAATGTCATTATTTTGAAAGACTAAATTCAGTTGCATCTTTGTAAAGGCAAAATTGTTCTCAATGACTACATTTGCAAACATATACTTACTTTCCTTTTTACTAGTGAGTAAAAAAAAAGACATTAGAAAGGTTTTCAAGGAACTCTAGATCTCACTCCCTCTGTCAATGATTACCTTAATACAAACATTTAGAACTTTAAATATATCCAATACTTGTCTTTTCCCCCACATAAAATATCACTTTTCATCAGGATTTGCTATTTTAATGTAATGATGGTTTCTGAGACTAACCAGATTCCCTTTGAGACTGTTATTCCCTTTAAGGCTGAAATTTAGACTAGCAGAACAAATTACATTGGTTCTTAAAAGTGTATATACTGTATGTGTCAGGTATGTTAGTCCGAAATGCATTACAGAAAAACGTGAAACACAGCACAGTGTTGCCGCAAAAGTGCCAAAAGGGTTGTGCCTCATAAAGGTTTTGAATGCATCTTTCTTTCAAAAGAGCACAAGGCAGTTTCAAATCTATTTTTTGCTCAGTGCATTTGGCTCAAAGTGTGAATTTTATTGATTGTGTATGTGTGGAGACAGTCATAGTCAGCAGCAGCTGAGAACTTCCAGCAGCATCACTTTCCCAATATGGTCATTTATGGAGAACAAACGATACTAAAGTCAGGTCCCGCATTCCATCATGATTTATTGATGGTACAGTACTAATACAGAATGCTTAATAAATCACTGATTCATGTATTACTGTTATATACATATAAATGGGCTTACTAACATACTTCAGTTGCATCGTTTGAATACAATTACATTTAAGATACACTGGCCATAACATGTGAACAGGAAGTTTATTAGACTTGGAGCTGAGCATTACATGCAATGATCAGGAGTAATGTAGAGTCTGGAAAGTATCTTATAAAGAGTAAAACAAGTGCTACGGGTGCTTGCACAAATCTTTGGCAAAGTTCCACGCTTATAAAGTCCCA
Organism: Silurus meridionalis; assembly: GCF_014805685.1. Classification (NCBI taxonomy): domain Eukaryota; kingdom Metazoa; phylum Chordata; class Actinopteri; order Siluriformes; family Siluridae; genus Silurus; species Silurus meridionalis. Next base: position 17,342,758 of record NC_060885.1, read on the forward strand.
TTCCCAATCTTTTCAATTCAATCCTTTAAATTCAATCCAGCCATGTTATCTAAAATTACATGTGTACATGACAGGCAACCCCAGACAGCAGTAAATCACATTTTGTAAATGTCTTACTATCTTTAATAGAAGAAAGTTCAATAAAGTAAAACTGGAATGGTCAAGTTGTTTAACTTGGCCACACAATATGCAGCAGTCCTCAGTTTCAACATGGTCTCTTGATGCAAATTTGTAAAACTTTGTTTGAGCCAAATCTTATGCAAGTCTAAATATAATGTTGTAATGGCTGCAACTTTCTTAAACAATCATTCCTAGACAATGAAACTAAATTGTACCAGAATTATTGAGTGAGATTAGCTTGTCAGTAAAAGTGTAACATTACCCAGTGTTAAGATGGCTGTTAGGGGAAAGAAGAGCTCATCGGGCTGTAAAGATCATTAGAGCACTAACCACACCGGTGGTCGGCTAAAACAGAACTGACAAAGTCGTATTTATTGATCACCTCCGCCGGAGCATAGGTGACTATCAGTGACCTCCCAGTTTAACCTCACAGAGGGTGGTAGATTCGAGGGTCATGGCCACAATTTAAACAATATTCTCCCCCACTCTCACTTTCTTTCTCTTTTGCTTCTACTACTGCTGAAAAGTGTTTGGACATTTAGATGTCATAATTGAACTTGTGGTGCCAATGTGCAGTCAGTCAAAAATAAATGTGATACATGAAATGAATGCCTAAATAATAACTCAAGACATTCATTAAGTTTGAAAAACTGTTTCAAGATGGAAAGTGTTCAGAATAAATACTTAGACCACATACACAGAGGAACATTTTTCCCTTTTTATGCACAGCTCTGAACTTAAAAGATGTTCTGGAAAAAAAGCTTTTTTTGGTAGCTACAAACTGCTGATTAAATTAGTTGTGATGTCTGCTTTTCTAAAGTGTGTTTTTCTTGGAAAGGCTTACACCAGCACAGCTTTGACACTGTTTATAAATTAAAATATACCCATTAAATTAATAGTAGGTATTGCTTATGCTTAGACATTAAGTAAACTGTGCTGTAGAAATAGAAATGCATGGTTGCCAAGCAAGACATGGCATACAAAATATTTCAACGGTTATATATTTGAAGGGTTTTACTATGGAAAGCATCAGAAAAATTTCCACAAATGGCTCGAGTAAGGTTTGCTCAGAGACCCAACAGAGGCTCACTGGCTGCATCTAACCACTGAGCTTCCATATAAACATGGATTATATTTCGGTTTGAGGGCTTGCATATCCTTTCCTGGATCACTGAGAGCATATGATCCTCATAACACTGAGCAAACCGAAAATCTGACACATCCTGCTGTCAGCTGTCATTCTATATTTGAAGAATTACAAATGGTCACAACTGAAATGCAACCATGTAAATCAATGGATCACATAATTGCATTACTGACTTTGACATAATTAAAGTTTTCTCAAAAATGTAAAAGAACAGAATATTATTCATTCGGCTCTTAATAAAAACCTCCCAGGAAACAACCTACTGGCAATGTCGGATTTCCGGTCCCAGTGTGGCAGTGAACTTTGCCTAAAGGTGTGGAAATTAAGTTTGGGTGAAGCAAAGCACTTATATATTCCAAAGCATTAACATACTGGAACAATATTTGCTTTAGGGTGTGGTCTCATTCTTGTTTCACTATGAATTTCATAGTAAGAGCAACATTTTAACCATCAAATAAAGAAATGCCACAGTGCTGGAAACCAGGAACAACAAAAGCCTGAGGTCCTCACAAAGATGACTGTAAACCAGTATTCCATAGCAAAAAAGCCACAGAGTTGACCATCTGTGTCTCTGAAAATAATCCAAGACCCTTGTTTGCATTGCTGTTAGAGATTTCCTATTGGTAGTTTATCAACCAATTATGTTTTGAGGAATGCCGAATAAGTAGGGCATAATTTAATCCATATGGTGAATGCTCAGCAGAGAATCACTGACATGCAAACATTCGTTCTAGCATTATAGAGGCAGTAATAATATGAATAGATGAAGTATATACATTTAGAGCCAAGAGAAATAAACAGGAGAGCAGGGGCATGTGGAGCCAAGGGTGAACCATGCTGCTACACTGCATATCTTGTACACTTGAGCAACACCAGGCTTAGTAGGATGAAAGGACACTGACCTGAACAGGACAGTCTGAATGTAAAAAAAATAAAGTTAGACCATGCTAACTTGCTGTAAGACTGCTGGTGGTTTGCTGTGACTGTGTGATTATGTCAAAACGACATCAAAGCCAGTTAGTTATGTGTAACATGTACTTGCAAATATCCTGATTAATATATGACATTTTTTAAGAGCTCAAGCGTCAATATATCTTTGCATTATGAAAAGCATTTATCCATTTATGATTATGGCATATGTGTAATATATATAAGTGTAATATGGCATGTCCAAAAATAAGACAAATGCACACACAAAAGTGGCATTAACAAATGCATTAAGAATTGCTTAAGCATAAGTAATCACCCCCTTGTATGTGCCTACCTTTTATAATGTTACAACCTGAAATGGGTTGAATTGAAATTAGATGCCATGCACATGCACAGAATATGGAAATTAGTTGAGCTGAATTAGTTCATTTGCAATCAGAAATCACATGTGTATGTGGACACCTGAATATTATACCCATATGTGCCATTTGTTGAGCATCCCAATAAATATTTAGTTTCCCTTTACTTTTATAACAACCTCTCCATTAGACTGCCTATTCAGCCACAAAAGCATTGGTAAGGTCAGGCACTGTTATTGGGTGAAGAATCCTGGCACATAGTCAGCGTTCCAATTTGTCCCAAAGGTGTTCACTGGGGCTGAGGTCAGGGCTCTGTGCAGGCCACATGGGTTTTTCCAGACCAAACCTTGTCTTTATGTACTTTGATTTGTGCTCATTGTCATGCTAAAATAGGTTTGGGCCGCTTATATTAACTGATGAGAAAATGTAATCCTACAGCAAACAAAATATTTTTTAGACAGATCCAACTTTACAGCAGTTTGGCAAAAACCGACATATGGTTGTAAAGGGTAGGTGTCCACATACTTTTTAGTGAGATGTTATGTGATCTCAGTATAAATACTGTTCCAAAAAGTTTATCTTTACAGTGGAAATTAAATATACAAAAAGTATAAAAGAATTCTTGCATTGTTCATATTAATGCTTTCCCTCATAAAATTCATCTTGACAAATACTATTCATCCATCTTTCCAGAACATTTGTAAACACATTTTTTACCATACGACCAAACATTTCTGTGAGAGAACTTAAAAACATACATGAAGAATGCTGCTTAGACATATGCAGTGAATGTGATAATCAACCTCACTGAGGGAATGTAAGAACAGAAGAACCACTCAGTCACTGATTGACAGGCCACAATACTTATTTTGCGGCATTATTTCTGGCAAGGGTTCAGTTGTCTTTAGGCTGTGTACTAACATGGTATAGTGTTGTTTTAGTTCCAGTGGCTGGTGTTTCACAATGAGAACTTTTCAAGCTAGATTGTCTACTGGGATTATCTACTCACTTTCTTCTGTTTAAATATTTGAAATGACAACAGTTTGAAGCTCTTGAGGTTATGTGGTAAAATATAAATCATGTCCTCATAGTTTAAGAAATTAATGTTATTTTTTGGTAATACCTGATGCTTTAATACTAATGTACTGAGCAAAGAAAGACCACAGTGGTAAGCAACAAGTTTTGATTATATATAAGATATTAAGTAAACTGAATACAGTGCATAGATGTTCTATACTGCACATATGTTAAATAGTATTAGAAAGTGTCATCAAATGGAGGTAGAGCTACTTAAAATATAACTGGTTTCTATAAATCGATTACACATACATTATCCAAGGGTTAGAAAAAAAACAGTAGATACAAGAGCCAGGGGTATATGAAAAGATTGTTTGAAACTGATCTCTTCAAATCACAACACATAGAGCAAAGTGACATTAGTGCTGATAAGGTTTATTTATCCACATGGTTTTTATACGACTATAAAACACCAACCAGCAGACAGACCCATCATGTCTCCCCCATGTACTAAAGTGCTGAAACCTGTGCCTATGATGCACGTTTCCTGGCCCCAAACTCTATGCCCTGAAACCCTATAAGCTCCTGGAGGCCCCTAAACACAACACATAAAACACTTCACTCCTCTGACTGACATCCACGCTGAGAGATGTGAATCTCTTTGATCCCTTAGGTTAAGAAGTCTCTTCATTTTTAGAGGGTTATAGTTCTGATTGTATAGTGTAGATGGATTTGTCATCATAAGAAATTAAGTAGTGCACTCCATTTTATACGCAGAAAAGCTTATAGCATTTTATCTGCATGGTTATCCAGGGAATACATACTGTCAGGGATGCTTAGCAGTAGAGCAAACAGTGATAAACAATGAATGGTGAGATGAACCTTCATGTTTGGGTTCACTGACTGACAGGACTCTAAGTAAAGCTTCTGTCCTCCTGTTCTGGTAAAAGCCACCCTCATTCACAGGGTAGTAAAACAATCAGGTTGTGCCATATCTCCCCCTGATCAGCCAGAAGGGAATGTTAACATCCCTTAATATCACAGCATTCCTCACTCTTTACTGTGGTTTAATCGGGAACCCTGTGGACAGCTAAGAGTGCAATGGTTTACAGAGGAAATTGAAGCCTAACACTGATTAAGGAACCAAGTATTTTCTTAGTGCCATTAACAGTCAGGGATTTCATTACTCAAAACTAACACTAATCACTTCCACAAACACCTAAGAAACACACTGAACTGTAACAGCTGACATTTGCCAAATTTATGCTTTCAGAATTGCTGGAACTTCATTATGTTCTTTATTTGTGGTAAATATATATGTAATAAAAATATATGTATACATATGTATGCAAAAAAAATAAAAATAAATATGCAATAAGCTATTTAAATTTAATTAAACATTTTGTACATTTGCACTCGTTTTAAGTTTTTGTTTCCTTACATTATTTTGATCTCCGAAGATAAGTTGTATCTTAATTTTTTCCTATTATGTTTCTGAGTAGGAAAGGAGCTGCTGAGTCATACAGGATAAGATGTCTCATTTGCCTCCCAGATAAACTAAACTATTAGCTTTTAAAATTCCCCACAAATCTAAGGAATTATGTTGACTAAATGTGCGTTATCATTTGGAAAGTAACTAGTTATTAAATGTTATCTTTGCAGCTCTCTTAATTTTTGTTTTCGTATTAGTTATCAGAATATCTTCCTTATATCAATCTAGTAATTCAGGGTATGATGAACTTGTTGTCAGCTATTACCATCTGGTAAAAAATATTTACATTGCACTCTTATACTTGGTTTTGTTTAAGTATAAATCCATTTTGACTTTAATACCAATAGATTTTTGCCTCTGTAATTTTGAGTGAGTATGCTTATTACTTAAATAAAGTTTTTCCTCAATCTTTCCACTCCTGTCAATTTCTGAGTTAAGTGCTATTATAGTCTGCTTCTGAAGCGAAAATGGTTTATACTCTTTTTTTTCCGCATATGTGAGATGTCAAAACTTTCTGACATAACCTTTGCCACCATGGAATGTTAATAGATCTTTCGATATATTTGCTTAAATTTGTAAACACCTTTAGCATGTTCCATCTTCATTCCACCAGCTGCACAAATAAGAATTGGTCGACCCAAAGGGAATATGTGTTTCAATTCTTGTGCAAGCGCAGTGTCAATGACTAAAGAGTCTTGGACCAGCCGGGAGTTCACTTTCAATATGTATTCTGGGAAGCACTTCCTAAAAAAAAGTCGGATGTTAATTTAGTTTTTCATACGAAAATTATTAGGGTATGTTTTACTTGGATAGAGTCCTGGCATTAATAGATAGAGTACCAGAGATTTACTGTATCTGTTATATTTAGGAAGAACTCTTTTTTCATGGATATCTGTGATATTTATAGCACTGTTTAGCCCAGGATGCTGATTTCTCAATCATTCAGAAAGAAACTTAGTTATAGACTAGGAATTGCTGTGCTAAGACTGTTTTACTCTTCAAACGAGACTATAGAGTGCAACAGGAAACCATATGAATCACAATTTAACACCTGAGCTTATTATATGAGCACAGTTCAACTCAGCAAAGTGATAAAACCTGAGTGAGTAAACCATGACATTTTCCTGTTTCTGTGTTTTACTCCACAAGCCTTGTTTGTGCAAATGTGGGTTTTTAATGCCCAAAGAGCTGTTGTGGAATGTGAGGTTAAACTGACCTTTCATGTGGTCACTCACTTATTTTATGGCTTTATGTGTCTTGTAATGATCATAAACTCTTCCCCTGCCACTTTCCCTCTCTTTCCAGGAGTGCTTATCTCCCCACTGACCCATCAATAAGTGTCGTTTTTGAAGAGGCACACATAAACAATGAGCTTCACAAAGTGCAGATCTGTGGTCTGTCACCAGGCATCATGCTTTATCTAAAAGACTGATCCTGGAAATAGGCCGATTAAGCTCATAGCTGCTCAGCAGAGCCTACTCTCTAGCGCGAGAAAGCGTGCTGAGGTTATTTTGCTCCCACAGGCCCAGAACAGCAGGGAAGCAGACAAGCAGATAGACACAAACAGCTACACAAGTTCCAGGCTAGAAAACAGCTGCACAGTAAAGAGTTCATTACTGAAGCAGATTGGAGCATTTCACTCTCAAAAAGAACAGCATCAGCATGGAATAAGGATCAAAAGATATGGACTTTTTTATTGTTATAAGTATCAAACCACTTTTCCGAAGTATATAGATTTGGTTTACCACCATCAATCATCAAAAACATCCTTTTAAAACATCCATTTAAATTACAGTGCTTGGGAGATGTGCTATTGTCTCTATAACAGAAAACTGACATTGTTTAGTAAATATAACTTGCTCCAGATTAAATAACTTTTGCCAAATCACGGTTGCGTTATTGAAAACAGCTCCTTCAGTATTACATCCACACAACACGCGGTGAGCGAAGATGCATACTGAATGCAATCCCTGACTCTCGTCTTAACACCTGGGCCGAGGTCACTGAGAGATACTTCTTGTGCTTCCTGTGGCATTCTATTACGTTTTTAGAAGCAATCCAAGGTGCTGGAGGTGATCCTCAGTACAGATGGTTTTGATAAGTTTCTCACTATGCCAGTCCTCAATATAAAGCATTCTCCATCATCGCTGGCTGATTGTGTTACAGATTACTGGCAAAGAAAAGCTGAAATGACATTGCTGTGGCCACTTCCACCATCCGCTGCACAGCTTGCTGGTTCTCACCATGCTGTAATTCATACCACATGGAGCTACAGCCTGCCTGTGTCCTTCCCTGATAAAAGCAGAATTCTGTTTCATTTAGAGCATTGCCAAGCCGTTCTCTTTTGTTCCCCAGTAAATCGCATTGTGACACCAGGCAGCCTGTGGTGGGGAAAAAAGATGTAGGAGTGCGCACAAGGGCTGTGACCCTCAGCAAACAGGTTTATTCCTCGTTTTGAGTTAATGAGATTCAAGTCAGAAGACAACAGCTGAAAACCCAGGCTTTCACAGGCATGAGTTTCAAAGACAGGCCCATTACTATAAACAGCAGATTATTTTCCCAGCAGGCCTCCTGGACTATTATAATTTGTTTTAATGAGGCTGAATTCGAAATAAATGGCTTTTCCTTACATTTGTCTGAAATAAAAGCAGGAGAGTGAAAGAAAATGCCAAAAAGGAAGAAAGCCTTATTTTACATTCACCCATAGAGCCCCAAAAATGCACATCTAGCCTGCTGCTACAATGACAGCTTTTGTGCTGTAAGTCAAGGGTTAACAGAATTCTGTCAGTATCCGGAGACGACCCTTCTCCATCCAGTGAAGTGGTCTCCAAGCATTTCATTCTTGTGTTCGTCTTTTAGGGCTAACAAGAAGGCCCCTTTTTGTGTGCAACAGGCCAACAACGGCACCCTTTTTAACAAAACCTTGCCGACCAGACGGATTTCCCCAGCTCTCTAAACATCCAAAGGCTAAAATCTATTATCTGTTTGTACTTTTTTTTTTACAATGAAAGCACTGGGAAAGGGGAGAATTATTTTGACGAACAGACATTCGTTGCAAATTCCTCCACAGAAAACGTGTCTGCCAACAACATTGACTTTGCATTTGCACCCTAACCGTGCAAACCATATATTTTGTATTTCTCACAACGGCTTGCTTTTCTTTGTGCTGTCTTGTCAACGCTGCATAATTCAAGCTTGCATTGCTATATCAGGTCAAGGATCTTCGTTCCTCTGGTCAGAGCTCTTGCTGTGTGAGAGGAGTGGGCACTGTCAACACCTTCTGTCTGCCAATTGGCATCATCATCTTTTCAGACTATGGCTACATGACAAGATTTTTAAAGGCTTAGACAATATGATCTTACTGTTGGATTTGTTTGGCACGATATAGACACAGATACATAGAAATTGTAATAAACAAATATATATTTTTTCTAAATACAATATATTAAACATTTAATCAAATATTTTTGTTTCCCATATTCATTCTGAGTAAATAATTTAATTAATTAATTTACTAATTTATTTGTTGATTTGTTGATGATATATTTGATTTATTATTATTATTAAACAAAAAATATTGTTAGAGTACATAATAAACTGAACACATCAGGTTTACAGTAAATAAATTTGCTATATGGAAATTAAACAATTAATTTATTCATTTATTGAATTAAATATACTATATTTTATAGCCCCGAGTAAGCTGTAAGGCTTAATTTGCTATTGAGCTGTATATATTGAGGATGTTGGTATTTGGTGGTGCCTGGTTGTCTTATTCGTTTGGTTTATGACCTCCAGATCGGAAATGTTGCCAGGTCTGGTCCCTGTGCCTGCGCAGCGGAGGGGCAAGTTGAAAAGTGCACATATTTAAGCCTCCCCCTCTCTTTTACAATAGCTACATCAAAGAGCACATGCAGGGATGCAAATTGGTGTTAAGTGGGGGACCTCCTGCGGATGCGTGCCCTCTCCATCATGATAAGAACATGAGGAAATCTGGATGGGATTTTATGGAGGCCACCACGCTGGAGCAGGGCTTCAACCATGCCAGATTGCTGATTCATGCCAAAGTGCATTCTCGCATACCTAAAATACACAGCTGCCTAAACATCAGAGTCGTGTCACCATAGTCAAATTGGGAATAGTGTATTCATATATATATATATATATATATATATATATATATATATATATATATATATATATATATATATATATATATATATATATATATATTAGGGCTGTCAATTGATTCAAATATTTAATCACAATTAATTGCATTATTGTTTTATTGTTGAACATAATCTCATATTTTATTTGTTCTAAATGTACCTTAAATTAATACTTTTCAAGTTTTGAATACTCTAATCAACATGGGTATGGACAATTATGGATGCTTTATGCAAATGTATTTGCATATTTATTTATTTAATTTTTTATAAGAAATTGTCAATGTATTTTATATATATATATATATATATATATATATATATATATATATATATATATATATATATATATATATATATATATATAATGGCAGTGATGTTTGTTTGTACACATTTTTTTACACACAGTTATGGTCAATATTTTTCGAATCTTTTCTACAACAATATAGTCATATTAATAATTACAATGTTCAAATACAATGATTGTAGATTAAACTAAAGAAATTTGTGAAATCTGAGAGAATGGAATGTCCCTAAACAAATATGATTTTTGAAACGTAAGTAGTGGAATCATTTGTCCAAACAAAAATTTAATCTGATGGCTTTTTATTTTCCAAACTAATAATAACAATCTGTTGAAAAATTATAGAATAACATACTAAGAAATGTGTGTATACACCGTATACAGGCAATAACATATAAGTGCTGATGGAACCTCATGCATCTTCCCAACCAAACCAAAATAGTGACAAAAAAAAGGGAAAAGACATTGTGAAGACACAGTGGAGTTAATTGAGAACAGAGCGTGGCCATGAGCGGTTAATCAAACACAGCTCTGGAAACACTGGAGACAACCTCTGCTTACCCTCATTCCTCTCTCCTTTCTTTGTCTAGGGTTCGTCAGAGTGAGATTTTATATCTCTGTCTTGCGCTCTCTGTGGAGTCAGGATGGCCTGGCATTTGGGGTAACCAGAGTAAGTAACCAGAGTGCTTGGCTTCACGGTAGAGGAATAAGCTGAGAAACTACCACAACATTGCAACAATACCATATTTGAAAATGCAGAAGCCTGTTGTGTATGCAGAATTAGGAACCACACAAAGCTGGAGCAAAAACAATCAATTCAATTTAAACAGTGAAGCCATTTTGGGTAAACTGGTCTCACCAAAATGGCTGTTAGAAATCTCCACAATGCATTATGACGTAGAGGCAAGTACCTAAAAATGGAGTGGTGTCCTTAGACCCCACCACACACAGAAAAGGCCTATAGATTGTATCTAAATGCAACAACAAGTGTATCCTCTAACTAACTAAGAAATAAGTTCTAAAAACATAAACGACTGAAGTTCTCTGTAAACAAATAAAAAAAGTTTCGGTTTTAAATTTCTTTGCATGTACATTAAATTCATGTTTAGAACACTACTATAATTACAGGATATTTGTATAAAACCAAACTGGGAAAAGAAAATGGGGGTGGGGGTGGGGGTGGGTGAGCATTCTTATCAACAATCTTGATGGACAGCTACTGCCTGGACACAGATGCACCTACAACACACCCATAAACTCTTTTATTCTTTAAGATGATGCCAAGTAGTGCTGTAAAGTGTTAACAGATGCCAATTTATGAAGCACACAGAACTAAAGCCTGAGTGTGATGGACAGCAAAGAGAAAAGAAGGAGTGACAGACAGCAACACACAACTCTGGAAAAAGACTCTGTAATGTACTCTGAGAGAAAGAGCTTTACTTATACACTTTCACTGACACATGAAGAGCCCATCAACTGTGTCAACAAGGCCTGTCAGTGGGATCAGTCGTGTTGTTTTACCTGTGATCTTTACTGAAATGAATTTAAGCCGATCTTGAAACCGCTAAGGCTTTAATTACAGCTTTAATTAATGCTTGCATGGTGTCTTTAGAGTAAGAGACATTTTTCTCACTTTCTCACATATATTTTACCACTAATCTTTAGATGTCAATCAACTTATTTGTATAGTGCGTTTTACATTTAAAATGCGAAAAAGCACAACGTTTGTAAGTAATAAAGAAACAAGGCATCATTTTACAAACAGCCATTAAAGCAACATAAGTAGCAGTAAAAAGCAAAAGCTATAATAAGAATAATGAAAAGAAATGTTTTACAATGTTCTTATTATACTTTATGCTGATAAACTTTAAGATAAAATCAGTGTTTGACTTCCTCTAAATTGCCAGCCGCTGGGTTTCTTTGCTGGATCATAATTATCTACAGTTACACGAAAGAAAAAGGATAAAAGACACATTTCCTCTAATGCTGTGCCAGATGAGGGAGCTTACTTACAGATTAAAGCTTCTAAGAGTATTGCACGTTTGAAGCAGGAAACAACTCAAACCTGTGAGTCAAATGGTTTTTAAGTGACAGCTGCTTGTGATTTTTTTTTTTTTTTTTTTGCTTTAGATAAGGAGAATTAAATAGCCATGTTGTTTATTACTCCTTGTAATTCAGGAAAGCAACTTAACTGCTGTCCACTAGTTTGTGACACCCGGTCTATGTGTGTGTGTGTGTGTGTGTGTGTGTGTGTGTGTGTGTGTGTGTGTGTGTGTGTGTCATACTTAACCTGTATTGCATGGCTGCTTTCCCTCTCAGAGCTGAATGACATTTAACAAGCTTTTCTAAACCAAAGTCGCACCGGTGTTGTCCACAAAAATCCCAATCTGAAAGAGTTAATGGATAATGTTAAGAGGAGGAATTCTGTGGTCTGATTTTGTGCCTGAGGTGGTCTCTTGTGGTGCTGGTTTTAAATTTCTGCAACAAACTATAGTCCGAACATTGTCTGAACAGTTAAACTGTTTATGCCTCAGAAGCAAAATGTTTGTGTTCCTTGTCTGACCACTGTTTCTCTTTTCTGCGTAGAACAGAGAATGATCTCAGCCCACAAGAATCCCACCTTCTCTCTGAAGCAGATCATTGCCTAGCTGAGAAATGAGTACGACAAATAAATGAATCTGAGCTGAACTTTGATGAACTCTTCACAGCTTCTAATTTGTTAATACAATTACCATTTGTTTAGAATAACCTTTGCAGTATCAAATTATTTATAGCAGTTTTACCATTCAAGGCCACAGAAAAGGAAGGAGGATGTTGTTCTCTTACAGCAGGATACCACACTTAATGACTGGAGCTGACTGACATCCATTCCAATGAACTGGTCAGTGTTTTCGGTAGGCCTTCGGGGACTGATACTACTGACTGATTTATTCAAGCGAACATTTAGCCCTGTTTTACGTTCAAAAAAGGCACTCACAACACAGTGCTTCTATACCATGCTGACTGCTACTGTCAACAGATCAGTCTACACTTAGCATGTTGTCAGCACACCGATGTAAGCACTGTTTATGTCAACACTCAGTTTCTTTGATTTCAGCAACAAATACATCAAAGCCTATAGGAAGTGAGCTTATCATTATAAGTTGACAGGACACACACGAAAAAGCAGAATTCAATTACACATAACACATCCTGCAGTTAAAAGAGATGCAGTTCAACTAGAAATTATATTTCTGGCTACTATTTCATAGAATTTTTGCAGGAAAAAAAAAACTTACGTTTTTGCTGTGACTGTGTGGTCATGTGAACAAAACCAAAAAACACATTTCAGCATGTTGTGCACTAAAATTGATATGTGAATGCAAGTAAATATGTGACATCATGCAAATGCTCTGCTAAATAAAACCACACAACCTTACTGTAGAAAATTAAACAACGAAAATAAACATTATTTGAACCGTGTCCAAATGACACAAAAACATTGTGCATGAAATAGCAAAATGCCTCGCAATACATGTGAAAAATGTGTAAAACACAACGTGTAAATTACTTTTGTTTACTTTTGTAAATCTTTGCTGTAAATTTCCACAGCTTACCTTCTGTTTTTATGTTGAGATATGAGAGTTACTTGTGAAGTCCTCTTCCCAGCAAACACCAGGGCCTCTTAGGTCTTTCGGAATTTCCAGGAATTCTTATTTCACAACAGAGGATGCTGACCAATGATCTCAGAAAAAGGTCAGAAAAGAAATTGCATTAGTATTCCAGCTCTTTAGAAGAATGAGCTTTTCTAAAAGTGAAATATAACATTTGAAAGATTTGGGAAGTGTTCTTGAAGCTCTATACCCAGGTATCATTTTAAACTGTTGGATTCCTAATCAACCAACAACTTTCTGTTTCTAGATGTAGCTTTCACTTGATGTCTGTTTCCAATAAGAAGCCCAGTCATTCTAATCCCCCCATGCTTTACTGAATTTGAGATCTTGTGCAACTATGCATTGTCTTGTGCTTTCACTATTTCAACCATAAAAGAACCTTTTTCCTCCATGAGTGCAGTGCTGTACCATCTGTTGATCGGCCCATCTGGTAGCCTATGTAGGAAACGCTTGTGTCACACCAAAGGAGGTAAAGGAAGAAGCACAAAGGCTCAGTTCTCACCACTGCAGGTCCACAATAAGACAGCAGCAGTCATCCCCGCTGGGGCTGATACTTCAGTGCCGCCCTCTCCCCAGGGTTAGCCTTACATGTTGGCCTTTATCTGAGTCTAGAAGACTTCCCTCTTATTATGAGTGCAACCATTCAGATGCTGCTGCACCACTGAGCCAAGCTGTGACATGCGGTTGTCTTCGTATATATGAAGCATTATATATGTTTGAATATAGTTTTTCCTCAATAAAAATGTGCTACAGGTTGTAAGCAGAGCAAATAAATCTGACCATGTTGCAATCAAATTTTATATTGAAGTTAATTCTTTGCAAAAGTGTGTATTTATAAGTCAGACATGAATTCGTGTGGTGAAACAGTTGTGAATGATTAGGGTGAACCATAAATCTTTCTTCTCCTCTCTGGTTTAATGTATATGCAGAAAAGCGAAAGTGTAACAAATCCTGCAAAGAAAAACAGATCTACTGTATTAAACATCCCACTGTTCTTTCTGCTAGAGCTTTAAAACAATGCCACACAAAATGATAAATTAGCCACAGCCAAGTATTCAAAAGTTTAGATAAAACAATTAATACAAAACAAAGTTAGGAATTCATTCATGTCTGGTAAACATTGTACTCCTGAATAATTAACTTATTGTGTCTTCTACTATAAACTGTCTTCTAATGCAGGAGGTTATGTAACTACAGTTGGCATTGGATCCAAAAAGCCTGTTGCTGGCATTATATACACATATCAATGCCTGTTGCACAATGTTCAAGACTAACACTTTTTACTTTGCTGTATCAACAGAATGCAGATTTTTATTTTCTTCTTAATGTCACTGAAATGCCTTAGAGAATAGGGAATTTGAAATGCTTTAACTCACATAGTTGTACAGAATGTTTCAATTTGCAATGTACCATGAATTTTCTTGTTAAGACAGAACACTAATAACAGGTTCCAAATTGTTCTGCCAAAATAGCTTGCAGAAACACCGATCAATTAAGCAGTGCTTTGAGAAATCCAATTATTTGCTCTGAAGTAAGTTAATTATGTGTCCATATTATTCATGCACAATATTTAATATATAATATATTATATAATTCAATCCTTAAATTGTGGATACAAATAGCAAAGTAACACAACGGTGGTTTCAGTCTGTAAACAACAATAGAACTTATCTCACTTATCCTTCTTATCTGACATAAAGATATGAGATTAGGTCAAATTCTTGACACATTCATTTGCAATTCTATGAGATGTACCATGGCATCTCATTTGGTGAGCTTAAGTGGCTTCAACATCCATTTAAATCATTTCAACTTAATGATTTGATATAGTTTATGACAATGACGTCTTTTCTACCATCTGATCACACCTCAGCTAAGACAAAATACCTCTTTATATCCACCATTACATTCAGAACAAAGCAAAAGAAAATAGTCCTTACCCTTTCAGAGAACTGCGACATCTCCCACATGACAGAAACATTTTTACACAGAGTAACTTAGTAACTCAGTCAGACTCTCACATCATCTGCTATTCATGGTGACCGCAACAGTTTAATGCACAATCCAATAACATTCCAGACTCAACATATGGACTGTCTACTTTCTATCTGTATTTAATTCATACAAGGTGGTGTGAGACAGTATTGCTAAAATCTTACTGAAATGTCATACATCAATAATTGCATGAATCCTGAAAGAAATATACACATGGTTTTAAGTTACTGTTATATTTCTCACATTTTTCAAATGTAGTGTGTTTTTATTTTCACATTAAATTTTTATTTACACATGATGCATTTTCTCCCTATGTGATATTCTCTTTCCCCAGTTCATTTCTTTTCTTTTTATCCATATGTGAATTTTTATACATTTTTATAGCCATTTTTTTTTTTTTACATTTAATTTTGTTATGTGACTTTTCCCTTCATATTACATATTCCATATATTTTCATGATTTTCATGATTTATTTATAGTCTCATTTCACATGTGGTTTCATTTTTTCATGGTTGGTCACATTTTTCACTTTATGTCACATATTTACTTGAATTTCAGGTGTTTTCTGATGTTTTGCACAGTCTCACATGTGAGAAACCTATGCTCATATGGAATGTGCTGTGATTTTTTTTCTCCTTTCAGCACACATACAGTCTGAATTAGCTTTATAAATCCAATAAAGAAAAAGTGTGAGCCGAGACACATTTTAACTAAACGGTCATGTTTTTAATTTCAGGTGATGTTTAAGTGGATATAAACTGCACACTGATGTACAGAAATGGCACAGGGGGTAAGCTCAGACTAAGATGTAAAAGTTATTAGGGTTGTAAAGGTGGAAAGATAGTGTTTTGTTTGTCTTAGTAATCAAAGGCCACTTTGAACTGTGCCACATACAATACCTTCTGGAAGACTAACACGGCCATTCTCTCATGCATGTGATTTTCTGAAGAGGATCGGCTGCACAAATATGGCCTCTTCTTGGGCTGTGAGATAAGTAAATATGTGTGGTGCTTTTAGTTTTTTCAGTTTGCTCTTGATCTCTGGTTCAATTAAATTCACTCCCCCAAAAATCATCACTCTCAAACTGTAGTTGCCATAGAACCAAACAGCAACAGCAGTTGTCATGTGCATGATCCCACACAATGTCTCAACAGTTACATAAGGCCACAAGAAGAATCTGGCATGCATAAGAGGATCACATTAAGCAATCAATAAACCTCAAATAAAATAACAAAAATGATTAAAGAAGGCAGTGGGGGTACAATTAAAAAGGCACAACAAACTAAAAATAAACATATGTGCATGTTTCCACTGTCATCATAATTATTTATTACTTCCTTTGTCCTAATGATCAAAATTAAACCCTGTAATATTGAACCCTATGGCAGGCATGTACTGTCCACTGTGTGAATGTTCAACTTCAACTTGTGCCTTTCAACTTTCGGCCATCAGCATCCCTGCCCCCTTTGAGCACCCTCATCAGAACTTAACTGCAGTCGGACCCTCATTTCCATCTCAGTCAGAAAGCTGGTCGATGATTACAGCGCAAAGTGTACAGGACAAACGGCTTCCTGTGGGGAACCTATTACAGAGGCAGATTCCCACATTTAGCCTTGTGAATCACTATGAAAATACAATCCATACTCATCTGCTAATGGAAGGGCCAAGATATAAATATGTGTAAGGAAGAGTGACATTCATACACAATTTTGAAAACCTAAATTAATCCATGTGACAGATATAGCTATAGATATAGTGAGTAAATTAACAAATTAACAAATTAATTATCTTTCCATATAAATCAGGTTTAATCTGTAATTATCTGCAATGCCACACACTATGAGCAATTACAATTGTTTAGTCATCTACTGTACATGTAGTTTAAAATGATACTGCATGTGGCCTAAACTGGAAGGTTTAAGACATTCGCTATGTTTGTATAAGCTATGTTTGTGGGACTTTTTTTTCTCTTTTTTATTGTTGTAAGTTTAGTTTGTACTTGCATGTGATATTGACTTACAAAATATTAACAAACTAGCATCCAACCCCCATGACCCTGACCAGGCAGTTATTAAAAATGAATGAATAAACACTATAAAGGGCTCATGTTAATTTATCGGTTCTGAGAGCTTCATATGTGACCACTCAGCATGCCGTGTGAACCTTTCTGGCAAGCTTTCTTTAAAAAACAAACATACAAAATAAATCCCTGCATTACAAGACGGATTGTCTTTTTTAAAGAATGAAACATCATTGCCAACTACAGGAATTGCCAATCATTTAAAAAAAAAAAGAAAAAACACCAAAAACTTCACAATGAAAAGCACTGACTGGAGAAAAACCTTTTGCTCTGCCTGTTCTTGATTGCTTGCACTGCTATTTATTCCAGAATATATATTAGTGTTTTTTTTGTTTTATCTAGACACATGTATCTAGTTTTGAATCAGTATATGGAAATTAGATTGACATATTTTGAATCCTCAGATAGAAAAGTGACATGCGTTTGATTACCTCATTTTTTATTGCAAACAGGAAAGCTATAATATAAACTCTTTGTTTATTTTGTCAGGTTCTCACAGTGGGCACAATGGGGGAGTGTTTAATTTTGAAGTAGCCTGGGCTTGCTGCCCTGTGGTCTGAGAGGAGCTCCATCATTCTGCAGGATCTCAGGGGGCTTGGATTCAGCAGGGCTTGGCAATATCCCAGCAGACCATGCCAGTGTCACAGATAACACCTTCATCTCTTACACTCCCTTTGGCCCTGTGTTTACTTATCTCAGGGGTGCTGCTCAGCAAGACTCATCTTCATATGCAGGACTTACAGGGACAGGGGGTAATCAAAGACTGACCTCACACTTCAACGTAAATGGCATTTCCCTCATTACAAGTAGATGATAGCCAGAACAGTTAATGAGCTTTAATCCAGAAAGTCCTGATAAATATCACATTACCATAATGATGGTTCTTCAAAAGTCATTTGAAATGCATTGCTGATCTAAAAGACCTTGAAAGTGTAACAAAAAAAAGTTGTCATGCCACTGAAAGTCTAAACTGTAAACCAAAACTATATACAGTTGGTGGATCTAGTGTATTGTCCAAATGAAATGGTTTCCATCTCCACATGATGTCAAATCTAACTGCCTCTCTACAAAGTAAACTCAGTTTATTTGAATCACAAAGCACATTTCTTACATTGAAACATTACTTGTCATTGAAAGAGTAAAGGAATTTGCTGTGTTTATTATGTGTATTAGCTTTCAAAGTTATGTTTGAATAACAAATGAAGTTTTGAAAGAGTTATGATTTTTCATCATCTCCATCAAAATACTCATTAGGGTGACTGCCAGGTTATCACAGCAAATCTGCTGCATTCTTACATTTCAGATAAATAATGCATAAATGAAAGATTGGGCTGAGTAATCCAAGGTGTCTATTAGAAGCGCTTAGACGTGCTTGGGGTTGTTTTACATGGGACCCTTGATAGCCATGCAGCACAAGATTGACATTGTTTGCAATAAAGCAAAATGGAAAACAACTAGAAATGAAATCTTTGCATGTAAGTTTATGGTGTGCTCTGGTGTGATAACAGACAGTTTCTTTTGTCTGGGTCAGCATATGGCCAAGCTTTATTCATCAGCAGCATTGTTGATCAGCTTTCAAGAATAATTCCCAGACAAGAGAAAGCACACAGCATGCTGCACCAGAACAGTGAGCCTCGTATCTCACTCTGTCACACTTCTTTAATAATTGGGATCTGATTCATTACGCCTAATGCTTTTCTACTCGTAGTTATGCCTCCTCTACCCATTCTCTTTTCATTGTAACTCACTCTCGTTAGCCAGAGCCAACTGGGAACTGGTCTGTAGAATCTCAGAGCGGGTGTGAACTCTCCCACTACCGCTACCTTGTAAAACGACATCTGCATTCAGCCTTGCTTTTGAAGAAAGAAAAGCTAATAACTCAGAGTACTTTAAAGGCAATGAAGTGAAGTTAAACCATCAGTAAATACAAATGAAAGAGAAGTTAAAAACATTTTTAGAAAGACACAAATTTCAGGAAAAATGGTCAATCGAACAAAAACTCATTAAGGTGCATACAGTATCTATCAAACTGTAATCAGTTCAGTTGTCCACTTTAGACAGATTTGGCTATAAATCTGACTGTGCTCGCCTCATCAACCTCTAAAAGCCTGTAATTCGTGCAAGCACTCCGAGTCTGAGTAATGACTGATCTGCATGAAATGCTGTCTTTTTCTGTGGGCAAGGCACCGTTGTGTTGTTCTGGTCTCTTTTCTCCTCTTTGGCTTTAATTTAGGTGAATGACTTGGCATGCTCAAGTTATACTCCTGGAAACGGAGCTCACATCTGCGTCCTGTTATGCAGCACATCCTAATACCCCTACTACCCCATTCTACCTCATCACAGATTAGGCTGGAGAACATAATGGAAAGTTCTAGCCCAGTGAAAACATAACTGCTGTTTTTAAAAAGAAACCACAGGATTTTTCTTTTACACTTGTGTTTGCAGAAACATGTCCGGACACTGACATGGTTTTAGCATTGATAGTTAAGAGGGCTTTAGATTTGAGGAGGCACAATTTTAAGTAACAAGTCTCATTAATGGACATGTAGGGGTATTAACCTTCCTGGTTTATTTATAAACCTGTAAAGGATAAAAAATAAATCTATTTGGGATGCAGTGCATGCCCATGCAAAGTGAACGTGTAAGAAAAAACTGTTGTAATAGGAAGAAGATAAATGATCCCAGTCAGGAACATAAAGAAAAAAAGACATTAACTGAGACTAAAATGTAACGTCACGTTTTAGTATAGGTAAGCAAAATCAATAACACTTAGCACAGCAAGAAGATTTTTTTTAATAGTGTGTATGGGGAGCCAGGAGGCGGTAAATCACGGAGTGTACGCCCACTCTGTCGGTGTAAAGGGGGCAGGAGAGGGGTGTTGAGGAGTGAGTTTAACACGCGCACGCATCCGCTGATCTCCACAGTGCGAGATTCTGCAGTGCGCTTCTCTTCTTCACGCGCAACATGGATGCGAAAGTGGTCTTAGTGGCAGTTCTGGTAACGGTGACTATCTACGGATCTGTTTCAGACGGTAAGTAGTAGAATTTTATTGATAGGAACTTATGTGCAAATGCTTATTAGTTTGCCATAAACATTTTTTTGCCTCTATACTTTATTTTATACATTTACTGTATTTTAGCTGCTGAGGCTGATGTGCGTAATTGTGGTTTATAAATATCTGTACAATTAGTGTCAGTGTTTCATTTACATTTAAAATCTTATACTATATACTTTATTATGAAATCCTTCTTGTGCTATCGATCAGAAGATGCACGAGTTAAAGTTTTTACTTTTACTTTTCATCTGACTCCAAAAAGTTGTTTTCGGTGCAACTTTTTTTTTTTGTCCATGAATCATCCCGCATCTATTTCCAAAGCCTCCAGCGTGCTGAGACACAGCCTGACATGCAACATGTGGCTGATTAATGTGTGTATTTGTCACTGCCTTTGTTTTCCTTTAATTACCCACAAATGAGAGAGCAGAACAAAAAAAAGCGGTGAGGGAGAAAGTTTAGAGATAGCGCCAGTCTGCACTTCAGTGGAACAAAAGCGCAGGGGCTCTATCCATCCTCTTTAGCATAACAATGCTGATAGATTACCTGGCACGGCGTTTGCATATTTTAGAGGCTGAAAATGGTCAGAGCGCAGGTACTTCTCACCCCGAGAAACTGGACGAGGGGGCAATGTCCGTTTGGGCTACGTGCGACTGCAGTACTGCTCGAGCACGTAGCCAAAAAATTAAATTAAATTAAAAAAAAGGAAAATTAGAAATAAAAATGTTATTGTTCGCTTTACACCTGCAGTGTTTGTATAAAGATAAAACACTGCAAGAGTTAATTCAACACCATTGGGTGTCCACATATAGCGCCAGAGGTTTGGATGCGTAATGGCGCAATACTTCCTTTCCACTTAAGCATACGTGTAAAATCTTATTAAAGCTCCAGATTTTCTATTTTCTCTTAAAGCTCAGCTCCATTATTTACTTTAATATTACTGCTAAATATTACGAAAATGATTGATGAATGATTTTAACCTGTTAATGTTTATCCCCTTCGTCCCCCTGCTACAGTGTCCAATCACACATTTTCCTATTTGTGGGAAAAAAAATCCATTCCTATAGCACGTGGATTGGACAATAAACATGTACACATCAAATCCAAAGCGCCAGCACAAACATCCAAAGGCTGTTTAATTATTTAATTCCTAACGATGTTCTTTTTTCTTATATATATATATATATATATATATATATATATATATATATATATATATATATATATAACAAACAACTTGGTTGTTTTCCTTGTTTTAATGTCTTCCAGCAGTGAAGAACCTATAACCATAGGACTTAACGATTTAGCAATTGAAGTCTTACCTTGAAACAATCCTGAGAACCTCACAGGAATGGTGCAATATGATATTTTTTAATGATTTAACCTGGGGATCTGCAATGAACATTTTTAAACCTCATTATGTGTTTCTGTGATTGAGCACATCTGTTTTGGATCACACTTAAAAGCAAAAAGCCAAATACCTCTGCAAACTCAGTAATTAGTGTTGCAGGTCTCCAAACATGACTGAGGGAGAGAAAAACAATAAAATAGAAAACGAAACCGGAAATAAGGAATATTGTAGAACCGAACCGAACGTTAAAATGTAGGTGATATAAATGTGTAGTATTTTTTTCAGAAAAAAAGTGCATTTAAAACATTTAACTTGTGAATAGTAATTATAGTTTGTTTGACTGTCACTTTGAAATGCATTTCAGTGCAGCAGCTGTCATTAGAGATTCATGTCAGTAAATGAATGTCAACAGGTGCCTGCATTATATTGAATCTAAATTTATAGCTGGATGTCCTATAAAACTTATTGAAAACACCTGATAACACCTGGTATAAAATATCCCTCACAACAAATGTTACTTACATTTAAAAATACGTTGTTTTTTTTAAATTTTTTTTATTCTGTTTCAATTACACTGGATTACACAAATTCAAAGTGGCATACCTTCACATATGTTT
This sequence comes from Silurus meridionalis, assembly GCF_014805685.1. Classification (NCBI taxonomy): domain Eukaryota; kingdom Metazoa; phylum Chordata; class Actinopteri; order Siluriformes; family Siluridae; genus Silurus; species Silurus meridionalis. The sequence goes on from NC_060885.1 coordinate 17,365,042, forward strand.
CACAATGTAATGAATCAGGAACTGACTTAACCAATTTGGGAATGTTCATTTGCAGCTGGAGCACAAAAGTGTTGAAATATTGGTTGTGATTGAGCTGTGTTTTCTGTTTTTCTACTTTTTTATTATTATTAATATTTTTTGTACTGTAGACTGAAATTTAAAGGAGTTTTTTTTTAATGTCGTTTTTCTATTAAACCCTGTACAGCCAAGCCTATCAGCCTGGTCGAGAGGTGTTGGTGCCGTTCTACAGTCAGCACAGTTTCACAGAGGAACATCCGTGAGCTGAAGTTCGTCCACACACCCAACTGTCCTTTCCAAGTCATGTGAGTATCAACCACAGTGTCTCTCATACACCCACTGGTCCCAATGCAGCACTGCTTCTTGGGGGGTGTCCTACGAAACCCTTAGACTTATCATTTCACACCATCAATCTCCTGCTGCTGAAGGAGCAGTGAATGGAGATAGAATAGGCTTCCCTTGTCGGGCATTATGCTGTGGGTCACGCTCTCACAATTACACACATGCAGAGGAAATGCTACAGGGGGGTGGGCTACTAGACTTCGAAGTAGATTTGTTTCATACAGGAAGATGTCACAGGGTTCCACTTGACGATCTTTTTCATTCATTGTGCCTGAAAATCCTTTTCACGTCATATCCTTGCATGCTGATGAGAATTTTCCAGAAGTCGACAGAAAACATAATACACTTAAAACTAGTGAGTTAAGGATTTAAGCTCATTATTTGGACGTTGCTCATAGTTACCAAACAAACAGGCAACAATGTCAAATGCAACTGTAATATATTATGACATTTATTCAATCCATAACTTAGAAAAAAAACATTTTATAGCATTTGAACCAAGTAAGCAATGCAAGGTTTTAAAAAGCCAGCTGTGCACACATGGAATACATGGACAAACATACAGACCTATGTAATTGACACAGGGCTTATCATTAAGACCCTAGAGGACACATCATAAGCAACACTCTAAGCTCAGGGATCTTCTATACCATAAAACTGTCCTGATGCGTGAAACTGGAACATTATATGCTGCACTTTTTTGTTGGCCTTCACTTGCTGTGAAGTAATTACTACCTGCTGTCCAGAGACCTGACACTCAGAACTCTTGTTAGCAAAATCCAGATAGACAGGAAAGTACCAGGCCTACACTCTAGTATCAGTAGAAAATAGCAACAGTGTTAACTACAGCTTTTGTTAAAAGTCAACAGCGTGATGATACACAGTGTGACAGGGATAAATAATAAGATAATTAATCATTAATTATTGTGTAACCAGTAAACTCTGGTAGAAATTTATGTTATCAGTAGACAGAAATGTCTCAAATTCATGAACTATATATATATATATATATATATATATATATATATATATATATATATATATATATATATGAAGAGAGAGAGAGAGAGAGAGAGAGAGAGAGAGAGATTCTGACAAAGCTTTGGTAGACCATGCTGAAGACAAAGAAAAACAATAACAGACAATAAAAGCCTGTCACAGTATATTACTTTCTAGAAGAGAAAAGTAACTGCTTCAGTGAGCGTCAGTGAGCTTTTCAGCTTCTTTAGCCCTTCTTCATGTGTGCTTTTGTATAGCGAGTGCTGACTATGGCATATCTATTGTGTTGCTTTCCAAGCTTCTTTACAATGAACCTAGATCTTTAATGCCTTTTAAGGACATGTAATAATTACATGGATGAATGGTAAAAATGAATATGTATCATTGAACAAGTGTAATTTAATTATTTTCTACTCTGTTCCCCTCACAGTGCCAAACTGAAGAGCAACAAAGAGGTGTGCCTTAATCCTGAGACCAAATGGCTACAGCAGTACCTTGAGAAAGCCCTTGAAAAGTAAGCAGAAAATCTTTAACCAGACTAGAGAACTGTGATACTGTGTTCTTGGGTTTTAACATACTGCGAATCAGACTTACCAAAAATGATCCACATTTGATTAACCAGATCAATAAAAAACACCTTTATTTCCCCAAATATATAGTAAACATAATATACACATTAAAACAGGTAACTGAAGATGCAGTGGTATTTCTCACATTTCCACAAATGTCCTTGTCCATGTGCTTTTTAGTCATGAACTCTGGCTTCCTACTTCAAAAGCAGCTGTGAAATATGTATACCTTTGGTTGCTGAACATAATTTTAATGCTTACCATCCGCTGTCTACAGTCCTAATGCAAAACATGCTCTCCTGTTATGGCCTGGTTCAAGGAAAATCCACATTTATATAAATTTTTTCACTTACCACAGATATTGTTGATCAGACAAGACATGCTTGAAGCCCAGATTTACTGGTTTTCTGACTTTATTGGTTTTCTGGAAATGACTGTATGAACATAACTAGCAAGACGAGGGTTACCATTTGAATAATATTCCAAGCCAAAGAATAGTATCTGATATAAAAAAAAGGTGTAGTATACTTTATACAACCTGGAGTTATAGATAGTCAATATTTAGTTTATTATGGTATACTGTTATATATGAAATATAACATGTAGACACATTTTTAAATATACAGTAGTCCTGTGCTACTATTTCAGGTGATATTTATGTAAAATGTTATTTTATTTCAGAGGTTTGCATAATGCTGTTTGGTAGCTGAACATCAAAAGAAGCAAAACTAAGACATAAAAACACAAAAAGAAAACATCTGAGTTATTGTACAACATTAAATATCCTTAGACTTAGACTCAGTACACACTACATTCTAATAAAGCCTTATTATACTGTTGTTTGGTAGTGAGAATTTTAGGTAAAAAATAATGTCTATGACTACATCCAAAGATTTTAAATGTGTCCACTATGCTTTACATCTGATGTAAACACACACAAAAAAAAAGGCGTAAACAGTCAAGTCTACACAACAATACAGTCACACTTTTCAGTGGACAATAGACACAAGAGTTTTTGAATAGCTGCTTGGTGCTAATGAGCTCACACTGTGCAATCAGGAACAGTGTTCAGTCAGACAGAGGGGAAGTTGTACATCTGCCTTAAATAAAGGAAACTGAAGATGGCACACTTCTGATATATGAGATGTATAAGATGTACCACATTTGTACATTAGAAGTTTGACTACTGAATTTTGGGTCACAGGTGAAATAGTTTGCTCACAATCAGGCATGGTGGTGTCTCGTGGGAAAGACCCAGACTTTTTGCTAACTATGTAGTTACAAGTAAAGCTCCCTGTAAAAGCCATTGACGTGTCTGCCGCACTGCATGGCAAACATCACCGGCTCCATGTTCTAAATGCTTTCCCTGTTCACAGTTTGACAGACTGTAAAATGGTCCTGTTTCCCTTCATTGTCACACTGCTTCAGCACTCAATATTAACAAATGACTATTAAAATCATGGTGCTGCTCACAACCTAGATTGCCTTCTTAGGTCTTTGTAATTTTGTTAGGATACAGTAAAAAATCGATGTACATACTATTTCATTGTCATACTAACTTTTTTCTTTTTTTTCCAGAATGAAGAAGGCCAAACAACAGGCCAACTAAGGAAGCAGCTGGATGGCAAGCCCGTTTGTGAGCCACCACCACAGATATGTACCTGTACCGTATACTGCTCTGGCATGCTTGCTGAACCAGCACTTAACCTGCATACCTTGCTTCCCTCTCAATTATTTGTCACACCATCATCACCACCTCTGACACCGCTATAGGCACCTCCTGTATTAGCACAATGTGCAATTATATATATATATGTATGAGTGTGTTTTTATACGTATGAGATGTATATACAATGTTTTTTATATATCGACTTTAAACAGTAAAGAGATATTTTTGGAGTTGTGTTTGCTCCTTGCCTGTCTGTTACGGAGTTAGGTAGCACTAAATGTAGTACTGAAGATTTTGGAGCAAACATCCCAAACTCTGCAAACTCACAACTATTTTTACACTATATCACTATAAGAGTAAAAGGAAAGTGGGAATCACACACTGGTGCAGAGCTGAGCCCCAATGGCAGCATACCTGATGGGAGAACAAATAGATAGGGAGTTGACTTTCTCTACCCAATTAATAACCATATTTAATGAACCCATAATCTTAAAAATATTGTAACACTGCATATTGCATGTGAATGTAATATTATATGTATATATACACGAAAAGTGAAGCGTCGCTTGTGTTTTTGTTCTCTAACTAACAGTTTTTATTTTTATACAAAAGTAAACCAAAAAGCCTTGACCTCACATCAACCTAAGCAGTCTGAATTCCTTTGGGGAACTACGTTCCTTAGAAGTAGTCTGTGAGGGAAAAAATTTAAAGGAATGCTTTTTTTCCCTACTTTCTATCATTGTGTAAGCAAAGAAACATCTTGAATTACAAATGAACTTAATTAAGCAGCCAGTGTGTGGAAGGCATATAACTTAAAATAGATTCATATGCAAGCAGAATTATTTTGAAGTAAATCAAATTATTTAAAATTAAACAGAATGAATGCATTTTAATGCACATGAAATTACATATAATATAAAACTAATGTCAACCCAAATTTAGAGAAGTTTCCACCACCTTTAAAAAAAAGACTAAATTTATCTTGCAATTGTGACCAAAAATTATCTCTCCTTTGCATTTATTAGAAAGAAAAGTTGCAGGTGAGTGAAAAAAATTACAATCTCATTACTGCAAATGATTATCACTCGGTCGGCACACAATTTTACTTAACTGCCAGTTAACGTCATGCCGCTTTTATCTTGAATTTGATCGTTTATCTTGTAATTTAAAGATTTTATGTCACAAATCACAATTGCCACCTTTAGTACTGTAGGAGAATGCTTTAGTCTGAACAGGATAGCGTGCCTCCATGACAGTTAGAGGTAGGGGGTAGGCTAATAAGTGGAAGCATGAAATCAGCTTACTACTGTAAGATATAACTTGCAATTGCAGGATAAAAGTCTCAGTTGTGTGATATGAATTCTTTGCGAGATAAGAAGTTGCAATTGTGTAATAATGACTCACAATTATGAGATAAATCTACACAGAAAGATAATTTGCTTTCTAGATTAGAATACCGATGTGCACAATAAAAAGAGATGAATACAAAAAAAAGAGGTAGTGGTAGTAGAAAGAATATATCTATCAATAATGGTATCATAATGCACTTTAAAATGCACTGTGTAAAACAGGAGCTAATCTATAATGAGAAATGACACCCACAGCTGAAGGTTAGCTTTTCTATAGTTAAGGAAAAAAATTTTAATGGCCAAATTTATATTTCCCTTTTGGGAAAATGAGTCTTTTTAACATTAAGTTTAATAATCAACACAGCTATTCAAAACAGAAAAATATTGTTCCACCACATTAGTCTGTACAGCTATTCTGACTTTTAAAAAAACATTCAGTGCCCTTTTAAACTAGCCTGTCAGACACCTCTCGAGAAAATTAGCGTATGAAATTTGTCTGTAACAACCGCCAAACTGATCCTGTCAAGCGATTTAAAACAGCCATTAAAACAGCCAGGCTACTTTCACACAAGCAGCCTGCAGGCATACAGGCCAGGAAACATAATGCCCAATCAGCATTAGAGAGGAAGGCTGTAGGCGGTGTTGTGGGGGTTAGGCCACCAGTTACACTTCATTTCATAAAGTGAAAAAGTCAAATAAAACAAAGACAAATGATTAATGACTAATTTGTATCCTTCCACACTGGGTAAGATCATACCTATTGAGAAAAGTACTTATGCTTATACATGAAATTCGAAGCAGTGAGCTTTAGAACGAGTTGATTAACTCACCTAGTGGGCATTAACAATGCATTTCTGTTGCTCGAGTGAACAGCATGAACTATGCGACGTGAATTCAGGAGCAATTTCACTTGAATAAAGCACCACTGAGCGATAATATATACAGAATGTGAAAAAGATAAAAGTCAGTAAATCCCACCCTATTATAGAAGTTAATTACATACTAGACAAAAATACTAACAATGGTAGAATAAATGGTTATAGGGAGTGTCTTAAAATGGGAATGATAATGAAAATGTAGCAGTTGAGAGCACATTCAGATAATACATTACCATCCTAACTTACATCTTGGGCATTTGTTAGTTTTTTTTGTAAATGGTGAGATGAGTGTTTTTATTACTCACTTTATACAAACATTAAGATGCACCCATCAACATGTGATTGAGATCAATGATAATGTGTACATTTCCCCTCACAACTCCCAAATAATGTGAAGGACATTACTTTATAGACGGCAGCTTATTCTATTACATAATTTGTATCTGTACCCATGTTTACTTTCATTTTAAAAAATTGATTTTTTTTAAATAAATCATTTCATATTTACAAATTTTGTCTGAAATATTCATTTTATGCACAGTGCTGGACATGCTGTCAATCACATGGCCAGTGTTTACATTGCAGCATTTTCCTATACCACCAAGTCATACATCTTTCAACAACACTGGTTAGAATGATCTAAAACTAACATGCAAGTTTTTTTTTATCAGTTGCAGTTTACACATTAGAATGGACAACATTGTACTCCATTATAATTTGGATACCAAGCCTTAATATGTCATGTGTTCTAGTTTGAACCATAATACAGTATAATGGCAAACTAACATGCAACTTTTTATTCAGGCTCTGTCTCACTCATTTTACTTCAGCAAACATTCAACAGCTTTGCCATTTTTTAGGCATGGTTTGGCCCTCTCTATGCCCCATTTCCATTAACTCATCTGTGTAATGGTTCCAAATAATATGAATAAAGTCAATAGTGTGTTGGATTACAACACTACATGACTATAATACTACTCATATCTATTGAAGTTAGGTGAATGGTGAGTAAAAGTAAATGAAACTGAAAGTATCATGCTTTATAGAATAATTATTCAGAAAGACTTTTTGTCTGTGTGCAATGAACTAAAAACTTTGAAAAGATAATAGAATTCACTCATTTGGCCATATCCGGCTATGCTTTGTACATGCTTTTAGATTAATGCTTTTTTATTCATTCTCTTTTCACATACTATTGCCAAGGTAGTTACTACAAATCTGAAACTGTTTGGAATGAATCACCAGGTATTGAAGTGTTTAAAGAATGGTGGGTTGGATTTCAAATGAGCTGGAGAGCCAAGGGGAAATTACAACATATGGTAAGGCTGCAACACTTCAGAAAACAGTTTATGTTTTCTAAACATTCTCATTCAGACAAAATTCATTTCAGACAAATGTACTTGTTACACAACTTAACAAATCCCACATCTCTCACATTGCCTCATTTCAATGTTCCCTTGAAGTTTCTGCAATCTGATTCAAATACATTATATATATATATATATATATATATATATATATATATATATATATATATATATATATATATATATATATTTGACACTCTCTCTCTCTCTCTCTCTCTGTATGTGTGTGTGTGTGTGTGTGTGTGCCTGTTTCGAGCACTGGGACGTTGGCGCACTAGATGTGGGTCTAGGGGAGTCATTAACCCATAATTAAAGTATGCTGCTCAAAATTGCATTATGCAGGGCTAGAGCGTGTACACGGATACAAGATGTTTAAAAGAAATGGTCACGCTGTAATGATATAAAATGTTGATGAATTGATGTAATTCCATTTGATTCCGTTTAAATGTGTTTATTCTAACTTGCTTCAAGCTATATATGACTCATATCTAATCTTTAAGTAAATCTCCTTTAATTATGCCTCTAAAGAGCGGAACAGAACAAGGACTGCTGTGCTTTTTCAGCACAATATCACTAACATTTTTTGCGAGTTAGCATGTGGATATTTAGCTTGTTGCCATATTGCAAACATGTGGTTAAATCTGGGGGGAGTTTGTGCGACACAGTTAGTATCTTCTGGATAATTGTGCCACATTCACAAAAAGGGTCCTGTATCTGATGACCTTGCACAGTACTGAAAGTTCACATACTTTCTGTGAAAATGATTGCGAAATAGTCATGCTTGAAGGTTGCACTGATTGTGCAAAGTTAAAAGGGTCATTTTATGCCTTTAATTGTGCTCCCAACCAGGCGAAACCTAAATCTGTTTTAAAACAAAATCTGGACAGATGTTTTAGAAAACCTGTAACAATCAATTTTTAGGAGGATGAACAGAGCAAGAGTGCATAACAACAGATGTAGAAATGACTTTATATAAAGGCCTTCAGGATTTGAATGGTCACAGAAAATGTCCCCAAAGGCTGCTCTTGCTTTAATGCTTTAATATGAGAAGGAGGTTATTAGAGTGAATGAACATCCAAAGATTATTTATGAAAAGACTTGAACAAGGGCCCACACAGTAGGCATCATGAGGTTTAGTTCCAAAGCAAAGTATTTTTCCACAATTTAGCCACAAATGGAGTGACCCTTTCTATTCAGAATCATTCAATTTTTTCCCATGTGATGAGGATTTTTTTTAACCAAGAGGAAGCAGCGACCAGTGCAGAATTTATGTGCTTGGGACAGACAACTAACGAATGAAGACACATATTTATATCTGTCATAAAAATACTAACGGATAAATAAGTTTGATTTTTTTAGATACTGATGTGCACTAATTCCTGCTGTTTCTCCTGTGTGTGCATACATTCCTTTGGCTAATCCTTTTTATAACATCACTTTAGAGTGATTCAGGATGCACAGCGTGTAGGCTCCACATTTCTCACATCTCATGAAGTGTGAAGATCTCTAGGTTTAGACTGAACAAATTTCCTGTGGGCACAAGCAAGTGGCGTCTAAGTTCATATGAAGTAATTGTGCTTTTATTTGTGTGCATTATGCTTTTCAACATGATCTAAATGCAATATGATTTCTAAGAAGTACTATTCAAAAATCAAATTAAAGAAGTTTCCAATGAGAATGAACTGCATTTGTTGATAGCGACCTATACTCTTTGTGATAGAACTTACCTCTGATATGCCCTGAGGAATTTTATCAGTATCAGATCAATCAGATAAAATTTTACTAAGCAGTTCACTGGTTTCCCCAACCTCCAAAAACCATACCAGTCGGTGGATGAGGTTCACTAAATTGCCCCTAGATGTTAACAAATGTGCACCTGGTGCTCTATGATGAACTGAATTTCCCCCTAATGTGTACAATTTACAGACTGAAAATTCTGACAAACCTCACACACGATGGTCTGATGTTGGACTGAAAGTGCTCAAAACCTCAAAACAGAGAATGTGTGTTAACAATTGAGTTTTATTCCTCCTCTGTAGCGAATAACCAACAAAAGGCTTCAACACAAAAAAGAAACAAGACACAAATGAATGATAAATAAATTGCCAGAGGAACATATGTTGCTTTGTTATAATGATTTGGCTGCATAAACCAGTGTCAAGTTGTCTTTTTGATTAATCGGGAGTAGAAAAATTCGAGTGAGCCAAGTGCTTATTTGCATAGGGTACATTATGTGTACAGAGATCCTTTTAAGCAACTCTTTGAGTCATTCCATATTCTTTTTCAAGGACATTTAACAGCTGTGAGTAGCTACAGCCTTGCGATTTCTGTTTGAATCATAGACTGTGGGTTAATCTTCGGCAAAGAGCTTTGAATCTACTTCTAAAAAACCCCACTGATGACTAGACATGTTTAATGGGCTGACAAGACAAAAATAGTCTGGCCACATGAAGTCCATTATGTTTATAAGCTGAATGGGTTACATTATTTAAAAATCTTTTATGTAATAGCAAAAACGAGAGTTATAGGTGATAAAGGTTCCTTTCTTTTTCAGTTTCAGCATGTAAATGATGCATGTCTAAGTAAGACTAAATATCCACCAGTATAATAGTAATACATACAATAGTTACAATATAAGGATACTAAATATTAATTAATGCATTTACTTAAAATTTTACATTTATATTACTGTTGGCAGTACTATAAAAATATTGCACACCCATTTAAATAACCAAAACTATACATGCCTTTTACATATCATAGAGCATGTTTAATATGACAGGTTCGACAGCAGGATAAGAACAACAACAATGACAAACAAAAAGACTTAAATGTCTTTGATCTAATGATTTAAAAAGGCTGAACTCCTCTTTCACGTTTTATGTACTGTTGCGCCATGTCCTTCAATCAATTAAAGTGTTACACTTGGAGGATTTCCAAGAAATGACAGTCTCGACCCCCCTTTTTGCTTTAAAGTAAAAATTATTTTTCTCTCTTTTACGTCATTCGGTTTCGGGACTGTTGTTTACGCGCTATGGCGCATCTCGACAAAAGCAGTGCTACAGTTTCCCACTGCAGAAGCAGACAAGAACAGACTGACATTACACAACCAGACTGACGTAGTAGACTAATCTGCAATGTGTGCAGATGCCAAAAAAAACATCACAAAACAGTAAATGACAGTGGGAAGTTTAAAATATCAAGCTTTAAAATCTTATCAAATGTTGCAGTTTAACTGACATGCTGAATTGGCTTATAAAGTAAATAAAAACCAGCCATGAACAACTGCTCATTAAGCCTCCAGACTCTAAATCCCTGTGTAAGATATGTAAGATAAAAACAAAACACTGACAATAAAATAATATCTCAAAGACAACTAGCCTAAAAAATAAATATTTTGTCTCTCAAAAATAAGCTGGGCTTTGCATATTCATTTGGGACCCTGTCTCTTTGTAAAAATATTTTTTAAAGGCCTTAAAACATGATTATATAGGAATGATCTATATATGCACATAATGTTGACCAGTCTTCCCATAATTCACTGCCATGGATTTTCATAATTATGTATGTCCAACTGAACCTAAAAGCTGAAACACAGGTCATGCTCTTCTCTTTTAACTGTGTAGAAACTGCAGCTGGAATCCTCCATGGGCAATAAATCTATCAACATCCACAAACCTCCACTAGTTATACACAGAAGCCAGCCACAGCTACAAAGTGCCAAAGAAGTTTGTGGGCACAATCAACCTAGCCAAACAGTCTCAGGGCCCACCAAATATCCCAAACTTCCCACCAGGAGAGATATACATGAAACTGATGCCAGGTCAAAGTTCATATGCCATTTAACTAAGGTTAACCAAGTAATCCACAGACACATGAATCAAGATCTTCCTTAATTCTGAAACACCCTGAAGCATACCAAAAACATCCTGCAGTACATTCTCAGAAAAACAGCTACTATATTGTGTAAATAGTAAATCAAAGTGAGTGGTCATATTCTAACACACAACATATGCACGATGAACTTACACTTGAAGGGGCAAGAAAATAAACTTCAAATTGTTTCTCTATGTCATCAAAAGTCAGTGTGCTCTGGGGAAATTCTTATTCCACAACGTCAACGTTCTGAGGGAGTTTCATAAGAAGATTTAAACCAAACCTTTAGCCAAAGCCAAACCACCATGTCAGATTTGACCTCATGATTGAGAAGAACCACACTGACCAGATAAGATCAGACAGTATATAATTTAAGGAATAAAGTATAATGTATTAATAATAAACGGCCTCAGCCATTTATCATTCATATAATCAGAAGAAAATTTAAAGCAGTTGAATTGTGTGACATGACCCTGGCTTAGATTCAGCTCGCGTTTACTATCACAGTTAAATCATAAAGGTTTTCAAACATATAAGTCTACACTTTATAAAAACCGCAGCCATAACCAAATCAGGAGTCAGCATGCAATTATTTACCTCTGAGCGCTCAGACCAGACCATCAGGGTTGCAAGTGATTCATGTTGACCAACACTATGACAAGCAACAGTCTACAACATTCCAGAGACCATTTCTGCTGGTTCTGAATACTAGGGTATATATATAAATATTAATATACTATAAATATTATAAATAGTATAAATAAATATATACACATACACACACACCGAACAAAAATATAAACGTAACACTGTTGTTTTTGCCCCCATATTTCAAGAGATGAACTCAAACGTCTAAGACTCTTTCTATGTACACAAAAGGCTTATTTCTCTCAAATATTGATCTTTGTTAGTGAGCACTTCTCCCTTGCCGAGATAATCCATCCACCTCACAGGTGTGATCATTTAGAGTGGCCTTTTATTGTGGCCAGCCTAAAGCACACCTGTGCAATAATCATGCTGTCTAATCAGCATCTTGATATGCCACACCTGTGAGGTGGATGTTTATATTTCAGCATATTTGTTAAGCCTGCTGTACATGCTGTATTGTTGCAGTAAACATATTTTCATTAAGCAAGCAAATTTGTTCACTCCCATGTTAATTAGGATAAAAACTTGAATTATCCCTGATTAAATATTTTATTCGATTGACAGCCATTATATATATATATATATATATATATATATATATATATATATATATATATATATATATATATATATATATATATATATATATATATATATATATATATATACAGTAATCCCTGTTTTTCTCATTGGTTACGTCCCTGCGATAAACCACAATAAACGGACGCCGCCCCAAAATAATAATATTTTATGTATACAGTACTGTACTGTATTAACATTTTACTTCATTTTATGTTTATTAATACATTTCATTATTTCAACATAAAACTCCATAAAAACAATTCCCTATAAGTTTTTTTAACTATCGTGCTATCTGCTAGAGATGAAGAAAATCAGCGACACAATCTAATATACCCACAATTTCCCAGGGATGAAGAGTCTACATTTCACCTTTACAAGAACAGAAGCGGCAGAGCTGTGAGGTGCTCCTTCACCTTTAAATCTTTTTTCTTTGCAAACAGGTCTGTATTGGATACAAAGGCAGATATGTTATCTATATATCAAATGTTGTCTAATAATTCATTATACAACATTAATGATTGAAATACTGTTCCAAGTCAAGTCAAGTCAAGTTTATTTGTATAGTGCTTTTCACAACAGACATTGTCTCAAAGCAGCTTTACACAAATCAACAGTTAAGGTGAATGGTGTGAATTTGTCCCTGATGAGCAAGCCTGTTCCAGATTTTTTATTGTGAATTAACAAATTAGAACCATTCAATGCTAATTGAATAGCCTATTGGAGAAATACCACTTGCTAATCATATAACTTTATGCCTTTACAAATGCAAAATTCAGATTTCTTTCAGATGATGAAATTGGCTAAACATTTCCATGTTTATGTTTATAAAATATTGCAGAAACAGGCCAAGAGGTTCAGTTACTCTTTAAATCAAATATCCTAATAACGATAAATAGCAGTCACGTTGGTTGTCAGTGGACAGGTGAGTTTGAGTATAGCCTGGTTTAGAAAGTCAAAAAAGTCTCTTGCCTTTATACAGAAGTCAGAAATACATAACAAACACAAAAAAAACATAGTCCAAAATACCTTAACGATGACATGGGTCACATAATCAATCTTTTCAATTGTGGTGAGCAGAACAGTGACTCAAAATGCATGTTGAACCTTGATGAGTATGGGGTTCAAACACAGAAGATTCTGGAACAGGAATGCAAGTCTACAAATCCCTAGAGAACAGCAGTTTATGAAATACTCAAACCAGCCTGTCTGGCACCAATAACCATGTCGCAGTAAAAGTCACTGAGATCGCATTTTTCCCAATGTTAGATGTGAACATTAACTGAAATACTTGACCTGTACCTGTACATGATTTTATGCATTGTGCTGCTGAAACATGATTAGTTGAATAGATAGTTGTATGACTGACCAGGTTTACAGAGCTTCCTATTCAAATGGTCAATGAATGTATGTTAACGATATATTTTAATAACTATGAAGTATTGTCTTGTATGCTACCTGAAAATTCAGTCATGCTTCTTACTATCCCGGTTACAATCAGTGTCCAAGTATTATACATGATATTGCGATTCTTTCTTTTCCTTTTTTTATTTTTATTAATGTGTCCTTTCATCAATCTGTCTCCTTTTTTCCAGTTCTCTTACCATTTTCCTTGTTTTTCTTTGCTCTTTACCAAATACCACTCATTGTATTTCTCATTAATGTATCTCTAAAACATTATTTATAATTTTATATAGTGATATAGTGTACTTATTTAAAAAAAGAGGGGTTACCTCCATGGGCTATATCTAGGTGCATACTATGATGTAATATGTTTTTCTTTTGGGGAAAGGTGAGGGAAATTCCAAGCATGGGTGTTGAGTCCAGTGTGAGATCTGTTAAGCTAAATATATATATATATATATATATCTATATCTATATCTATATATATATATATATATATATATATATATATATTGTTTTAAAATATACTTTTCAAACTGAAGTTCTGAAGTAATTAAATTGTGAAATGGACATTGCAATTTCTTAAGATGTTTGCTTAGCTCAACAGATAGTCCAGAAACTGTATCAAAGACACTGTGCACTTTATGAAAATTTATGTCACATATGAAAATGTATAATTGATTCCAGTTCTGCTTAAAAAAAAAAAAAACAATTTTAATAATGTGTATGTTTTGTTGAATAAGAAATTGTTGCTTTAAAATCGTCAATGAAACATAGCTACATCAGTTTTTTTTGGTCAGCTTTTACTAAGTCTGAAAGATACACAAGTTACACAAGTTTTTCTTATGTTTTTTTCCTCTTGGTCATAATAAGATCTATTTTACCATCTCAAACTACTGGCATATGTGTACACGTGTCTTTAAACCTTAAACAAAGTCACATGACGGCATGTCACACAGTATTTGCAATTTGGATGGTATTATACAGTAATACCATTCATCTTCCCTTTACATTTTCTTTTATAAATGATTCTTATGTACACTTATATGCATGATGGTGAAAGACAAACAACTCCTAGAATCTCTTATCCAGCAGTGAGGTTAATCTGATTCTTTTTAAGAGTCTGAACTCTATCCCTGCTAGTTTTCAATCTCTCACCAGATTGGGTTCTTTCAGTTTTTTGTTCTTCTCAATCTCCTTCTCCACTCAAAGTTTTCCATATGTCTGACAGTCAAGCTGATTAATGGGTATGTGGCTAAGCACAACTCAAGTTTTAGGGTGCTGCTCATGGCTATTCTGCTACATTAGCTGGAATGCTGAAGAGGAGAAACACTACAATACCTAAGAAATCACAATTTCATCAGAGCAGTTTCTGATCTCCTGGATTAACTACTGATTGTGTATTAGTCCAAAAAGCCAAGAAAGCTATGTAAGTCTCATTTACACATGGCTCAGCTGAAGTTATTTGCAGTCGGTGTACATGACTTTCAGCAGAGACCTCCTTTTCACCTGTGGACTGGTTCTTCTGGGCAATTTACAGTCTAAAAGTGCAATGTTTAACATTGTATACAATAGCAGCTGGAACTCAATCTTGACCTGACTCAGCTTGTCAGCTTGCATGAACCACAGGCAGCCCCTGAGCAAGCCATGACAGTTACCCTTGTGAGTCAAATAGGACTGGGGGCCAAATGGAGCTGGTCATGAAAGAATGCACTGTGACACAATAAAAGGACTTTAATGACAGATTTAAAGGAGCTTTATGGTCCATCAGCTATACTATATGCCTGGGCGCTATGGCCTACGCCACATGCCTGCTGAATCACTAATGACATTTGGGTGGGATCCTTTGATACTGTATCACGTCTGTTGCACACAGGCAATCTGTTAGCTATTTTGCTGTCTGCAATGAAACACTTGCCTTTGTCTGCACCTTAATCTATCTGTGGCAGCTCTCTGCCAATCTGGTTTATGTATGGAGCCAAGGTTAGCATTGTCCAAGTTGATGGACATGTGTAAATCAACCCTGCAATATAAACCCTGGACAAAAAAGTCCAGGTTTCATACTTTAGAATCCACTGAACTCTGGCAAGAGAAAAATATTCAGAACCCTAACTGAGAGCATAAAAGCTTTTGGAGGTTCTAGTTAGCCGGAATGCCAGTGCTTTATTCATGTTTATGTTCTTTGTCATCAAACCTTGATAGAAATAAAGAGATCAGACATGATATATGACTTCAGAAACATGCTGACAGGAAACATATCTCACTGCTTGCTGGGTTAAAGACCCCATTCTCACATCAAAGAGTGTGATGGAGCTACCTACTGTAATCTGACTTAAAGACCATATGTTCTGTATTGGAATGTTTTTCTAAATGGGCCACATCCAAGAGTGTTTACATTAACAACAGGATAATGCATGGGCTGCTGTAAGCTATCAGTAGCCTTAATAGTGGTTATTCATTTATTTAGTTTTTGTAAGCAAATATTGGTTACTTAAATAGTTCTCCAGAGAACTAAGAGAGTAGCTGTATGAAATGAAATTGGAAGCTGACTAAATATAAGGCAAGTTTGTTTGGATTGCTATAGTGTGTTATGAAGGAAGGTTATCATCTCACCATTAACAGCAGGAGGTCAGGATTAATGTATATTTATCTTGTTCCTTAGCCACTGGAAGCTCAATGGATGTTATTAATAACCAAAATTTTTTTTAATGGGACGGGAGCTACTCATCATGCTGCTTCAGAAAGCTAATCATGGTGTATTACCATTTTTTTGAGTAGTAACTCCTTATTAAGTAGTGTTTCAGGAAAACTAAACCCAACTATAAAGCAAATTGGGTGATTTTGTAATAGGTATTGAATGGTGCCCTTTATAACTTAACACAGAGTCTCAAACCTATGCCCTGCAAATCAATTTAACCTAGCTTTTAAAAAGGTTGTGTCTTCTGCCTACATTCAATTGTTGGGTATACATAAGAGTTAAACAAAAATAGATATTCATTTGAGGGTAATTTGTGAGTAGTGTATTCACTCTCAAAGTCAAATGTAATTTTTTGTTTCTTTTACAAGATGTGGTCTTGACATGATACTAAGAAAACATGGATTCCGTTTGATTCAGTCATAAAATAAATCACACTGGAGCTTTATATCACTCTTAAACATTTTTAAATAAAACAAATCACATGAGCGATTAGTTGTCCTATAGCTAAAAGATCCATCTGTTCTTTTGTCAGATGGATCTTTTTATCACAGATCTAGAAATTGGGAGGAAGTTTATCTGCTTTTCATGGTACTCAGAAACATTGCGGCGGCAGTTTGATGTATAGCCCTGACGAGTGCTCCTGACCTTTGGCTCTGGGCGACTGAGTTTCTAAAAACACTAGCGTTCAGGGATTTCACACACTTAGCAAGCTGTTCTGACCAGGGGCTTGTTTTCCTAAGCGGGAGATTTTCTTGAAAGAGCTTTATGCTGTTTTGGAGGTGTGAAAGATAATAAAAGCTAGCTTAAATGCAGCTTATTGGGACTTCCACATTTCAACTGAGTTATATATTTGGACTACCTAATTTTCTGTCTAAACAGTAATGCTTAATCAGATACAGCTCAATCAATAACAGTAATACCAAAGATTTAGGTGATGGAGGTCAGCCTGGAGGCAACATGGTAAAGACCAGCAGAGCAGCACTAATGAATCTTTGTTTTAAAAGCAGCATTAAGAAGGTCACTGCAGGTTAGGATAAACATATATGATTGGCAAGTAAAATTTTTACAGGTACGTGTTCTTTTATCCAGAAAAATGCAAAAATGTTTTTCGCATTCATGTTGGTTTTGGATCATTGTATAGGTTACTGTCAAAATGACTTATGGATAAAGAGAGCAAACAGCAACAAGTACAGCCATTTATTCTCACAAAGAGTCCATTCTGTTTTCCATGTAAACAATGATCAATTTATTTGGGGAAATGTATCTTGTATATTGTTTTCTTTGGCAGATTTTACTCCTTTGGGGTTGGATGAGAATATGATATATTTGGATGGTCAGTTTTTGACATGGCCTTTACCAGCTTTCAGATAGAAGACAATGTTTTTTCTTCTCTTTAAAAATGTCTCAGGCTAATAACCTTCCAGATGATAACATTTAAGGATGCTATTATTTATAGCCGTAGACTCTGAAGTTCAAATACAAGTGTACACTTGTCGGCCACTTTATTAAAAACACATGTACCCCTTGCTCAGCCACTCAATTATCCAATCACCCAGATTTCATCAAACAAATGTCTCCAGAGTTACACAGAATGGTGTTAAAAACAAAAAACATCCAGTGAGTGGCAGCTCTGTGGGCCAAAATGGCTTGTTGAAAAGAAAGGTCAGAGAAGTGCCCAACATGTCAAAACTTGAGGGGGATGGTCAATAACAACAGAAGAGCACGTCTGATTTCACTCCTGTTATCCAGGGCAAGAAATGTAAGTCTACAATGAGCACAAACATAAACTGGGCAGATGAAGAGCGTGAGAGAAAAACATTTTTTAGTCTTATTTCTTTCATCATTTTGTATTACTTCTAGAGACTATTGTGCAATCAGCAGTTTTTGAAATGCTCAAATCAGCCCATCTGTTACCAACATCTATGCCTCTATGGTCAAAATAAATTTATCACATTTTTCCAATTTCTTATTCTTGAACATTAAATGAAGCTCTTATCTGCATGATTATAAACATTGCACCATTGTCATTAAACTGGCTGATTCACACAATCATGCAAATGAACTGTTCAAAAGTTTCTTTTAAAGTGGCTGGTGAGTAAATGCACACTATATGGACAAAAGTTTGTGGAAACCTGACAATGATTTGTATGAACATCCCCTTCCACATTTATATAATATAATAATAACCTCCATTCTTCTGAGAAGATGTACAAAAACATTAAGAAATGTATAGTTGTGTAGGTTTGTGCTCATTCAGTTGGTACCCCACTAATGTATCATGAGAATTGCAATTCATCTCAAAGGTGTTCAATAGGGTTGATGTCAGAGCTATATAGCAGGGCATCCAATATTTTCTACTACAACCCATGTAAAGCAGATCTTCACTTGTGTGCAGGGACATTGTCATCCTGGAACAGGATTTGGTTTTCTATAAGACCAACTTTGGGGTAACAGTTAGGGGAAAGATCATATGGCTGGAAACGTCAGATGTCCCAATACTTATGATGACCCAATACGTCAAGTGTATGTATTCCATGCAGATAAAAGGAAATCATTGAAAATAATACAGACTATTTATTTACATAAATTAAGTTGTAAATCAGTATTGCATTAAAATTTTTAATTCATTTTTACCATCACATTTTTTTTTACTTTATAGACATAAAGTAATTTGGGGATGAGCAGTGATGTGATTTAACCCTTTAACTGCTGTAGTATTTATTTATTCATTTTATATTATTCACTGACTTCAGTGAAACTAATCAGAGAGGTATGTATGTTTATAACAGGAATGTAAATCTGGATCCGCCTAAAATCTTGGGCGTTTTAGAGATTAATCATAGGGATATGATACCACAGGATTTACTGCCTTCTCTGTCTTCTTAGGTGGTATGCACAATTTCACAGTGCAACTGTACCTCATTCAGACAAACAAAACATCCGATCTGAAAAACAATAGAACTAACCACATGTGCCAAATATTTCATCCATGCTTCAAAAAGGTAAAGACTCTTCTTTAAAGTGCAAGTGAACAAACACAAAGGTCACTGTACTAAGAGTGGAACAAATCCTAAAACCCTCCTGTATAGACCTTTTTGAAAGAGGTGCTCAATCCCTTGTGGCAAAACATATGATTGTCTCATGTGTAAGACATCAGCGGTGGTTGGAAAATCTATAAAGGAAACTTGTCTTCAACATATATCACGTCTCACTGACATGACCAGCTCACCTCTCTCAGGTTGAGTCGAAAAGTACTATAGTATTTTATACCACTGAAAGGCTTTCCAAAGAGCAATTCTAGGACCAGGAGAGAAATAACAGTACTAGTGGGATTTAAAACATGGGATACAACCCAACCCAGACAGCATTGTGCTTATTTTTCAACGCTTATTTTAACTCTGTATTATAATCACATAATCTGATTGTTAGAGCTTTTATTAGCGCATGAGCGAGATTCACCCACTACGCTGAGGGGAAACTGGAAATGATGTAGGGGTAGCGTTTCTAAACGTTTTATAAACTAGCTAAATTATTTATTTTATAAACTATATATATATATATATATATATATATATATATATATATATATATATATATATATATATATATATATATATATATATATATATATATATATATATATATATATATATATATATATATATATATATATATATATATATATATATAAACTATTTCTAGATGTGGCAGTTATCTGGAGCCTTCATGTTTGAGTCATGAGTCAGTGGGAAACTTTCAGAGACTCTCAGATACTCTGAGAGTTTTGCAACTCTTAGAGTCAGTATTTTTAATAACCCAGCCATTATGGATGCAAAAGCCAGTGCACTCTTAGTGCCGGTCCCAAGCCCGGGTAAATGGGGAGGGTTGCGTTAGGAAGGGCATTCAGCGTAAAATATGTTCCAAATCAAATATGCGGATCACAAATGAGAATTTCATACCGGATCGGTCGAGGCCCGGGTTAACAACGACCGCCACAGGTATCGTTAGCCGACAGGGTACCGGTGGAAATTGGGCTACTGTTGGCCGAAGGAGGAGGAGGAGAGGAGGAAGACGTCTACAGAGACGGCAGGGAAAGGAGCAGTGCAGGAGAGTGGAGGTTTGGGTTGGTACTTTAAATGTTGGTACTATGACGGGTAAAGGGAGAGAGGTAGCTGATATGATGGAGAGGAGAAAGGTAGATATGCTGTGTGTTCAGGAGACCAAGTGGAAAGGGAGTAAGGCCAGGAACATTGGAGGTGGATTTAAAAAGAATGGTGGTGTGGATGGAAAGAGAAATGGTGTAGGGGTGATTCTGAAGGAAGAGTACAGTAAGAGTGTAGTGGAGGTGAAGAGAGTTTCTGATAGGGTGATGATCGTGAAGGTGGAAGTTGAAGGGATGATGATAAATGTCATCAGTGCCTATGCTCCACAAGTTGGCTGTGAGATGGAGGAGAAGGAAAGATTCTGGAGTGAATTAGATGAAGTGGTAGATGGTGTACCTAGGAAAGAACGATTGGTGATTGGGGCAGACTTTAATGGGCATGTAGGTGAAGGGAACAGAGGTGATGAGGAGGTGATGGGTAGGTATGGTTTTAAGGAGAGGAATGTGGAAGGGCAGATGGTGGTAGATTTTGCTAAAAGGATGGAAATGGCAGTGGTGAACACTTATTTTAAGAAGAAGGAGGATCATAGGGTGACGTATAAGAGTGGAGGAAGGTGCACACAGGTGGACTATGTGCTATGCAGGAGATGCAACCTGAAGGAGATTGGAGACTGTAAGGTGTTGGCAGGGGACAGTGTAGCTAGACAGCATCGGATGGTGGTCTGTGGGATGGTTTTGGAGGCGAAGAAGAAGAGGAGGAGAGTGAGGACTGAAAGAAGAATAAGATGGTGGAAACTGAAGGAGGAAGAGTGTAGTGTGAGGTTCAGGGAAGAGGTCAGACAGAGGCTCAGTGGTGTTAAGGAGGTGTTGGATGATTGGGCAACTACTGCTGGAGTGATGAGGGAGGCAGCTAGAAAAGTACTTGGTGTGACATCTGGAAATAGAAAGCAAGACAAGGAGACGTGGTGGTGGAATGAGGAAGTGCAGGAGAGCATAAGGAGAAAGAGGTTGGCAAAACAGAAGTGGGATAGACAGAGTGATGAGAAAAGTAGGCAGGAGTACAAGGAGATGCGGCAGCAGGTTAAGAGGATGTGGCGAAAGCCAAGGAAAAGGCATATGAGGAGCTGTATGAGAGGTTGGACACTAAGGAAGGAGAAAAGGATTTATACCGATTGGCCAGGCAGAGGGACCGAGCTGGGAAGGATGTACTGCAAGTTAGAGCAGTAAAGGATGGAGAGGAAATGTGTTGACTAGTGAGGAGAGTGTGTTGAGAAGGTGGAGGGAGTATTTTGAGCAGCTGATGAATGAGGAAAATCAGAGAGAGAAGGTTGGATGATGTGGAGTTGGTGAAGCAGGATGTAGATAGGATTAGTAAGGAGGAAGTGAGAGCAGCGATTAAGAGGATGAAGAGTGGAAAGTCGGTTGGACCAGATGACATACCGTGGAGCGTGGAGATGTTTAGGAGAGATGGCAGTGGAGTTTTTGACCAGATTGTTTAACAGGATTTTGGAAGGTGAGAAGATGCCTGAGGAATGGAGAAGAAGTGTGCTGGTACCGATCTTTAAGCATAAAGGAGATGTGCAGTCTTGCAGTAACTACAGGGGAATTAAATTGATCAGTCACACCATGAAGTTATGGGAAAGAGTAGTGGAAGCCAGGCTGAGAGAAGAGGTGACCATCTGTGAGCAACAGTATGGTTTCATGCCGAGGAAGAGCACCACAGATGCCTTATTTGCTTTGAGAATGTTGATGGAGAAGTATAGAGAAGGACAGAAGGAATTGCATTGTGTATTTGTGGATTTAGAGAAGGCGTACGACAGGATGCCAAGAGAGAAGTTGTGGTATTGTATGAGGAAGTCAGGTGTGTCGGAGAAGTATGTGAGGGTGGTATGAGGACAGTGTGACGGCAGTGAAGTGTACAGTAGGTACGACAGACTGGTTCAGGGTGAAGGTTGGACTGCATCAAGGATCGGCCCTGAGCCCTTTCCTGTTTGCAGTGGTGATGGACAGGTTGACGGACGAGGTCAGACAGGAGTCTCCCTGGACTATGATGTTTGTGGATGATATTGTGATTTGTGGTGAGAGTAGGGAGCAGGTTGAGAAGAGCCTGGAGAGGTGGAGATATGCTGGAGAGAAGGGGAATGAAACTCAGTAGGAGTAAGACAGAGTACATGTGTGTGAATGAGAGGGAGGGCAGTGGAGTGGTGTCCTGTTGCAGGGAGAAGAGCTGGAGAAGGTGGAGGAGTTCAGGTACCTGGGGTCAACAGTGCAAAGTAATGGAGAGTGTGTTAGAGAAGTGAAGAAAAGAGTGCAGGCAGGGTGGAGTGGGTGGAGAAGAGTGACAGGAGTGATTTGTGATAGTAGGGTATCTGCAAAATGAAAGGGAAAGTTTATAGGACTGTGGTGAGACCTGTGATGTTGTATGGATTAGAAACAGTGGCATTGAGTAAAAGACAGGAGGTGGAGCTGGAGGTAGCAGAGCTGAAGATGTTAAGGTTTTCGTTGGGAGTGACGAGGATGGATAAGATTAGAAATGAGTTTATTAGAGGGACAGCGCATGTAGGATGTTTTGGTGACAAGGTGAGGGAGGCGAGATTGAGATGGTTTGGACATGTGCAGAGGAGGGACATGAATTATATTGGTAGAAGAATGCTGAGGATGGAGCCACCAGGTAGGAGGAAAAGAGGTAGGCCAAGGAGGAGGTTCATGGATGTGGTGAGGGAAGACATGCAGGTAGTTGGTGTAAAAGAGGCAGATGTAGAGGACAGGGTGGTATGGAGACAGATGATCCGCTGTGGCGACCCCTAATGGGAGCAGCCGAAAGAAGAAGAAGAAGAAGAGTCAGTATTTTTAATAGATATAGTAGATAATATGTCTTATTTATTAAGGCTCCATTAGAAACAGTATTAAAACCTATTCACTTTGATGAAATCAGATTGGCTGTATTTCTTTGACATCACACATCTGGACGAGTGCTGAAGAACCTGAAGTCTACAAGCTGAAGAAGGTGCTTCAGACAGATGGTAATGTTTTATTAGATAAAAACATATCTCCTGCATCAACATCAACTATATAGTTTATAGATATAATAGTTTATGTCTTTTTGAATAACTACACAGTAGTGATTAATTGTTGAGTTCTCTATTTCTTTTTTTAAGAAAAAAAACACACAAAAAAACAGTATAATTCACATGTACATATATCTTACATATTTTTTTTTGCATAATTCTTTGTCCCTTTTATGCTTTAAGAAAAAGTCCTGTTATGTAAAAGAATCAAAACAAGTTTTTCATAATCTATAGTGAAAGACTAAATCATTCTTTTAACTAACCTTTCGCCAAGATGTTTAACCTTTGGCTAAACATTTTGGACGAAAGTGCATTACACCCTGTTATATTTAACGAAACAAAAATTGTAGTTGAACCAAAAGAGCTTAGTTATAAGGAACTAGAAAGCATGTATCAGAGGTTCACGATCAAAATATACACATGGAAATGAATTAAAAATGAATAGGGGTGTATGCTGAAATACATGGATAATAATTTTCAGGGGGAATTAGAATAATGAAATCATTATTTGTGTATCCAGTATGCAACCACATCTACATGAGAAAATATGAAAAAGAAAAAGCCGCATCTGGAAACATTTAATGCAGAGAGCAGCATGATCACAGTGCACAAGTTAGAGGTGTGCATCAGGACTAAAAAAGGCTCAGCAGTGTAAGTTTTATACTTTCATATGAGTCTGACCAGGCGCAGCATGATGAAAAGCAGAAATTGGTTATGAAGCCTGTGGGATAAAAAACAAGCACATACACCATTCCTTTTTGCAAATTCACCTACCGTGGACAAAATTTAGGTTCCTATACCTAAATTTATATTGTGTATACTTATATGATATAAAATGTCTGCACACCCCAAGGTTTTATAAATATAAACACAGGAATAACAATGACATAAATATCAGACAAGTTGAATCTTTAATGTGATCTTTCAACACATAACAAATCCTGAGAAAAAGTAGTAATTAGTAATTGGGAATATAAAAATATTAAAACAAAAAAATACAACATCCTGATTGCACAAGTTGGCACACCCTTTCCAAATTCAGAGTTAACCAGTCACATTTCAAATTAGGCCTGATTTAAACCAGGTAAAAGTGAGATGTATTCTGTAGTATTATTTAAATGTTTGCGGTTGCATTCTAATGTACTAAAGTTGCTAAAGAAACTGCGAGACTTAACTGTTAAATGGTACTAATTAGGAGAGGGATATAAATGAACACTGTCAAAACTATCATCAATGAGAGGAGAAAATGTGGCAACACAGGGACATTGCAAAGATCAGGATGACCCTCCAAAGTTGATTAGAGTATGAGGAAAAAACTTAGCAGTGATGCTACCAAAAGGACCAAAAGCAACACTGAAGGAACTACAGGATTTTCCGGCAGGTACTGGTCACTCCTTGCGTGTGACTACAATCTCCTGTATTCAACACAAGTCTGGGCTGTGTTGTAGGGTGGCAAGACGGAAGCTGTTTCTTACAAAGAGAATATTCAAGTCCATCTGAATTTGCCCCAAATCATGTGGAAAATGTGTTATGGTCTAACAAGACAAAGGTTGAAAAGTTTGGCCATAATTCCAAAAGGTTTGTTTGGCTCCAAATATCAATATGTCAAAGTCCTGGCTTGGCTTGGCCCGAACAGAGCCCAGATCACAATCTCATTACAAACCTATTGAATGACCTAAAAAGTGTTGTACACAGGAGATCCCCTCAAAATTTAAAAAAACATGATGTGATATAATTTCAAAATCTAGTTGTGTAAAGTTAATTGAGACTTATTCACAAAGAATTGAAATGCAAAGTGTGCTTCCACAAAGTATTAGTTGGAAGGGGTGTGCAGACTTATGCAATCAGAGTGCTGTAGGTTGTTTGTATTTAAATTATTTATTTATTTATTTATTTATTTATTTATATTTTTGTATTTATGCTACTTAAACCTACAACTTTATACTGGTGTGTAGACCTTTTATGTCCACTGTAGACAAATTATATAAATTTTACACTCTTACATGGAGCACTCACAACACTGAATTAGAAAGTATACAGGAAAATATTTGTAATGCAGTGATCACATGAATGTGGCATTTACATTTATGTTGCTAGCAATCAGGCTCAAATATTGACCTGGTGCCCGACAAAGCTTTTGCTATGATTTAAATATTTTTTTATTATTTCTATATATTGTATGCAACATAAATAATATTGATTGTGCCATTCACACATTTCCTTTTCCTACTGGTTATGTGTATATGCATTCATAAACCATTAACTGTTATACATAAATGAACAATTAAATTACATAGCGATCATATACCTAAAAATGATATAGTAGTAATAATATATGGTGACATGAAACTCAAAGTGAAGACTGATATTATTACCAAAAAGAGGAAACAGCACCAGTTAGAAAATCAGCCACACATTGTTTCTAGTGACCTTTCTTCACCTGACTGGCATCAGTGCCAGGTGCTGACTGATAACACCTTGGTCATTTCCCAGTAAAAACAGGAGATGCTATGAAACAGATCCAAGAACATACCATTCTACAGTGCCAAGCCAATCCTTCCCTTCCAGCAACCAAAAATAGACTATAGTTAATTCAAGTTTAAATATGCTTTGTCTTTACATGTTTTCAAAGCAGTTGTTTGTTAAATTTTTATACATTCCATCAAAACTGGAAACACTGCCAGGCAGTATGTAGGATATGTAATTATCTAGTAGAAATTACTGTCAAATTTGTTGAACTTGTCTTAAATGCTGCCCTAAACAATGTATTCTTATAATACAATATGGTCAGCAAGGGTTATCTTCTTGTTATGTCATGACAATGGATGTTACATAACCCCAATGTTGTTTGTTTGACTCCTGAGCAACTATTAATTATGTTTTCAGACATTTGGTTTATGTCAGTGCTTGCTTCACTCATGCATTTTTTTATGAATCTTTAGTGCAGTAAACCTTCTGGATTTTTTTTTTTATTATTTATGTATTTAATTATTATTGAATGTAGATTATTATTTACTTAATTTTTTTGGGAACACACCAGCATCCCAACTTCTTATTGCACAACTGTCTTTCTAGCTTCTGGACTATAAACAAGAACATTGCATTTTTGCCTGAGGCTATTACACAGGTTATAACAAAACAATTAATGATGTGTTTGCTCAAACCACAAAAATTGTGTGGCTTCAGTGTACCAAATCATCTTGAAGAATGCTACACACACACACACACACACACACACACACACACACACACACACACACACGTAAACAAACCCCCATGAAAGTGTTACAGTAATAACGTGTGGTATGATCATCTTGCTTAAAATCACAATTAACATATATGGATTACAAATTGCAAAGAAAGAAACATTATGAACTGTCAGAAAGAATCTTGCTGAAAACTGCTGTGCCATAGAAGATTAATATACTGTAGCTAAAATCTCAATTTTTCATTTGTATATATAAAACACAACGGTTATATTCTAACATTCATCTTTACCTTATTCATACCATAAAAGTAGGACAGAATGTTCTTTTTTGGGGCCTGTATAAAATTTTAAAAATTTCGCAGCCCACTGTGTGAAAACAGGTGGATTTGATAATAATGGTGGCAAGTTGAGCAGGTCTTAACTTTTAACAGACCTCTTGGGCAAATATACAACAATGTTTTTATACATTTTTATACAATCACAAATACAGCAAAGAATAAGAGGTGCATTTTTTTATAAGACTATGATCCTGTCAGATGCAGGTTTACCCTCAACATGGCAAGCAGTCAAATCTGGACCCTGTGGGTGTGAACAAGTGGTTGGATATGAAGCTTGAAAGACAAAGATGGGCCTCATTCATTAACATGACTGTGAGTCATGGTTCAGTGCATTTACATGGTTCATTCAATCGTCCTTAGTAACTGCCTGGTCAAGGTCACGGTTTAAATGAAGCTACTGGGTTAAATCTTGGGAAGGTTTGTTAGAATATTATGGGCAGATACAATCCACAATAATAATTTTATGAAAAAGAACAATAATAATAGAAGACACATTCCTGCATACACTGAATGTTAAGATTGATTTAGGTGATGTCTGGATTCACAGATTCAGACAGCTGGCATTTTTACTATTTTCCCCAGTGTCTTTCAGTATTTCTGGGGCAGAGAATTAATAAAAAATGTTATACAATGTGCACTGTTTAAATCTAATCACAGATATAGACAGAAAAATCTGCAGCACTAAGTATATCCCGATAAACAAAAATAATGAACAAAAACTTAAAACAAAGACAGAATTGCAATGAAAGAAAAATATAAGTAAAACCACTACTGTAGTTCACCATTTGGGTATAGAAATATGCACTTATGTTAAGATAATTATAAAATAATAAGCATCAACCAATTCCCAACGAGGTATTAAGTACTGAAAAAGCTTACATATACAGTAGGCTAAATGTCATTCTAACAGGGACAAATGCTTCTCAACTGCAGTGTCTGTTTTTAACGGGCCATGGAGGGCATGTTACTTTGTTATTCTACAATCTATAGAGACAGAATAGACATTAGACTCTAAGTGTGTGCCAATCTTTCACTGTAAATTACATGTCTACATTTCAGAGCATGCACTCTTAGGCCTGTAGGAAACATAAACTACTTTTGAGCAGGCTTATTCCCTGTCCAATTGGTACAAAGCCTAGTATATGTGAACGATCTGGCTCTGGAACACATCGAAAAAATCGGGGCCTGATGTTGATCTACTCCAGTAAAAAAAAAACCCAAAAAAAAAACCGCCCCACTCTGTACCTCTTCAGCCTCATGCAGACACTGGAACAAATTAATGGTTCCAGCAGCTGACACTGAAAAAAAGACTGGAAGATTAATGGTACCCCATGAGCACAAGGCTCAGTCAACAAATTCCGTGTCCTTTCACTGGCCCTGACCGACCTCTTGGGACCAAGGACATGGTGTGTCCCCTGAACCTGAAGCCTAATCAAGCATTTCTGTTCCTTCCCACTGGGCACTGTATAATAAAGAAATTTCAGTGGTGTTTTAGGATATCTGCACACACAATGATATTTGAAGCAGTTATGAATGCTGTAATACACCAAATGCATGGACACAAAAGAAACATTAGGTATCCAGAACAAATCTTAAACACAAAAAATTGAGAAATAGATATACATTCTAAAGTGAGTAACTCAAAGTGTTACAGCAAAGTAACTGTTGAAATTGTTACTTGAAAGTTTGTCTGTAAGAAAAATGGAAACAGAGCCCAGAACAAATTAACTGCACATTTGTTAAACTTTGCTGCATCAGGTTGTTTTTCCCAAACAACACAATCACTACTCAGTAAAAGAGGATGTGAAAGTAGGAGCACTAAACCCCGGCTAACCCAGCGTTGCTGCCTGCTGAACCTCACACAACCCTGCTTCCTGCCCCTAAGTGGGATCTTTATGGAGACATCGTGCTTTTGCTGATTCAGTCACCAGACTTGTAAAGGACAATGCCACACACGACTGTCTCATTAGAGATAATAGACTACTATGATGTTGGCAAGGAACCAGGTGCACATTTCTATAAAGCAAATGCAATTTAACCTAACAACACCTTTTTTCATTCCTGTATCTTAGTATAAAATTTAAATTATCGCCATAAATATAATAGTAATTGTTGTAATTAGTTGGATTTGGCATCATGAAACATTACAGTTCTACCTATGGAAAGAGTAACATCCACCTATAAGAACTATTCATTCTATAACAAATTGCTTTACGTAAAAATTCTTGTGGGCAGTACATTGGAACAGCAGGTAGTGTTGCCGGTTTCCAGCTACTGAGCTCCGGTGACTGTCTGTGTGCGGTTTTTGTGCATGTTCTCCCAGGTTATATGTAAGTTTCCATCTACTTCTCAAGCATGCTGGTGGATTGGCGACAATAAATCGCCGCTAGATGTGAAGGTATGAACGTTGTCCTGCAATGGACTGGTGTTCCATACAGGATGTATCACCTCGTCACCTAGCCCTATTTACAAATATAAAAATTTAGAATAGAAATCCTGAATTGTATTTTATTTCAATACATTTATTTATTTTTATTAATAAAAACAATTCCAAACCAAACCGTGCACTGACTTTAAACCTACCAACAGAAATTCTAGATATATTAAATATTAGATAGAAATATTATAATATATAAATATAAGAATATATTATTCTAATATATATATATATATATATATATATATATATATATATATATATATATATATATATATATATACAGTACAGACCAAAAGTTTGGATACACCTTCTCATTCAAAGAGTTTTCTTTATTTTCATGACTATGAAAATTGTAGATTCACACTGAAGGCATCAAAACTATAAATTAACACATGTGGAATTATATACATAACAAAAAAGTGTGAAACAACTGAAAATATGTCATATTATAGGTTTTTCAAAGTAGCCACCTTTTGTTCAGATTACTGCTTTGTACACTCTTGGCATTCTCTTGATGCCTACTTTGAAGAACCTACAATATGACATATTTTCAGTTCACTTTTTTGTTATGTATATAATTCCACATGTGTTAAATCATAGTTTTGATGCCTTCAGTGTGAATCTACAATTTTCATAGTCATGGAAATAAAGAAAACTCTTTGAATGAGCAGGTGTGTCCAAACTTTTGGTCTGTACTGTATATATAATATATATAAACTTTTGGTCTGTACTATATATATATATATATATATATATATATATATATATATATATATATATATATACTTTATTCTATATACACACCTATATAAACCCTAATTCTATGGATTTTAAATGATCCATCAAAGAGCTTCAGACTTTCTGTGTTGCAGGTAATACAAAGATTTTAAGGCCCAGAATGCTAAAAATACTTAATTCAGGTTGAGATTTCTTGATATTTTTAAAAGGCTACAGTTACTTACTGTGGTCAAATTAAGAGATAAAAATTTATTATCATATGTCAACAGTAAACTTCAGGTTTCAACAATAAAACTGCAGAGATGTGTGCTTATGTAAATGTAGTACAAATATTGCCTAGGAATCAAAATATTAGTTCTTGTTTATATGAAGCAAAACACATTTGGATATATCCGAGCTTTCCTGTTTATTATAGAAAGCCAGGGCATTTGTTAGAATGCCTACAGATGTCTTTGCCAAAAATAATACAAAATACAAACTGAGGAGAAAAAATGTGAACTGGACATAGTGTAATCCCTTTTCATCAGCAGGAATTCAGCGACTTTTCTGAACAATGATCATCTCTGCATTTGAAACGATGTAGGCTGCTGCAAACAAATTGACCTGGGGGGAATAATATGTTATCATATTATATGCTACCACTGGGCTCCAGTGGTCTTATTTATAAAAACATCTTTAAAGAAAACTAATAATGAACAATAACTCAAGTTAAATGCTGGATAAGCCTAAATCCTATCTTCCTTTACATGGCAAAAGCAAAAGATTATTCATGATTAATCACTATATCTTGTCAGTCCAGCAGAAAATTCGATTTAATAACAAATGGCTCGCAAGGATGTAAGATGGTTACTTAATACTGTCAAAACTGAATTCTCATAAAAGGAGATGAAAACATAAACACGAGGTCTCACAAGGGAGAAAAACAATAAATAAAAAAGATTTCCTGGAGGAACAATGTGTGCCTACTGGGTCTGTCTAAGGTCTGGAAAACACAAATTTATCTTAAAGATGTTGACCTGTTTTATGAGAAGGTTCAGGATGCGACTTCACCTTCTAACTCTAGGTCTCCAAACACTTGGAATGAGTTAGGACCATATGCTCCTCATATTTCTGAATCTAAAAAGGCTAATATCTCCAAAATCTTAAACCACAGAACAACACATTTCCCTTGGGGCTACACTTACACTTTTATGATTTATAATTTAATTAGCCTCATATGCATTTAATCTAATTTTGCCCAATTTCTTCCGTGAATGAAGATGTATTCAGCGGAAAATTACAAATCATGCTGCGACTTACTGTGCTGAGGAACACTTCTCTTCCATTAGGATTTTAAAGAACTTGTCAGCCAATATCATTGCCTTTTAAATGGAACAAGGAGCTCTCTATTTTTACTAAGAGCTGAAGCATGTAGTCTGCTAAGTGTCAACTAGGCTTCATATAGCAGATTAGGACATGTTGTGTTGTGGCTGTTCCCTCATTTCTTTGGCTATTAATCAGTCAGGAGCAATCTTTTTTTCCCACTGGTAACTCTACTGCTCATAGTCAAGTAAGAGAGTGGGATTGACCACACCACTGATGCACACACAGCATATTTAAACACGCACTCATACATGGCTACAGACACCACATTTGACTGCCTGAGGTAGATGTCTAGTCATTGGGCTAATCGTTATTTAGACTACAGCTGCTTTAAATCATGTTCTATGAAGTTTCATAGTCTACTGGGACACAGAGCAGTGAGAAACAATAACATGGCTATGATTTGATAAGTGTTACAGAGCTCTGGGAGTCATATGTTATATTTTAAATACTGCCGAGGTGAAGACATATGGTGGCACCAATCCAATGAGCTGAGCAGTGGTACGCTGTTTGTACAGTATAGTATCCAAATCATCTGAACACTAGCAAGAGAAAAAAAGACAAGTCTAAAGAGAGGATGTACAGCTGCAGAAAAGGTAAGCAGCCACAGAATCTTCCTGCTCCATTAGCAGTATTGACAGGAATGCTAGCAAAGAGAAGGAGCAAATGCAGCCTTGCTTTTATCAAATGGCTTGCAGGTGTATATTTAACATAGCACTGGATGGGGAATGGACAAGACGATTCCAAGCCAGATATGTTGCAAAGACCCAAGCCATTAATCATGGTCAAAGGCATGCCTAACTGTTCACCTGAACCATATGCAAAAGCATTTTGAGGAAGCTGGAGGTAAAATGTGATTACAACCATATTGAGATTACTACTGTAGCAACCAGCATCAGAATTGGGGATGTGAGAGAAAGCATGTTATTTTACATTATAAGGTCAAATGTATGTGAGTACCAGACCATCCCTCCCATATGTGACCATTGCAAAGCTAAAGGCTTTTCCCTTTTTTTTTTTTTTTTCTAGAAAGGCTTCACACAAGGTTTTTATACACTGATCTGTCCACTCCACCCTTAGTCCGGCTTTAGTTTGTGCACAGAAGCATTTTAATGCAAACAGCATTGAAAAGGCAATTTACACAAATGTGTGTTTGTGGTAAGACTTGTGGTAAGACCCACGTATTGGTTTAATGGTCAAGTGGGAGCATTACTTTGGCTAAGTGTACACTGTGTGATTCCTTGTAATAAATTGTTAAAACCTTACAACCCAGAGATAGATTGGTGTAACATCCTGGGTGCGTTTTCATCTTATGACCAAAGTTCCTGTGAGAGACTCTGCACTTCACCAGAATAAAGTGTTTACTGAATGTGTAAGGGTGTTGAAACCTAGCACAGGTACCAGTACCATCTTAGAAAAAAAGGTACTTTGGAGGGTTTTGGATAGTTATGATTATGGTACTACAACTTTTAAACAAAAAAAAAACAAAACAAAACAATGAAGTCAGTCATTTCTAATGTACTTCAAAACTCAAAGTAGTTACTGAATCTCTAAAACATTTCTGAAATGATGAACGGCTCCAATATGAGTCCTTTAAGAATTCCCTTAAGATTTAACCTTTCTCTTTTTTTCATAGTAATATACTATAGTAGTATGCAGCACTCACTGCAGATGAGGCAAAGGCTGTAAAATATATATGAAGTACATTCCACCTGCATGAAACTGAGTTCATGAGTCATATTTATGCCAGCTTGTAAAAGAAACCATCAGCTTCACACATGTAAACATTTACCTCCTCTCAAACATGATGCCTGTAATCCTGCACTCTGTGTGCTTTTATAAATCCACATCACACGTTATGTAAAAAAATTAAGTTTCTGTGGTAAGTAAGTAGACCATTGCAAATGTTATTGCCTGCAACTGATATGGGAGACAGACTAAAAAAACACTCTCAACACGGATCTGGAGTGCTAAAGAGTGGAAATATTAGTCTCTGAGGAGCGTTGCTGTGGTATATTTGGTACAGCTGTGTAAAAGTACCTTAACCAAGTGGACACTGAGCAGTCTTTACTTTCACAAGAACATATGCCCATAAAAGCACGTGAAATCTAGCACAATGCGTTATTATGAAAAAGAAAGTACAAAATGTTTAACAAAAGTTAACAACATCGAAATATAAGAAACTAAGACTAGGAAATATAATGCAGAATTTATTTTATTTATTTATTTTTCATATAACAGACAAAATACCTTCTGGACTAATTCACTATTGATTCCTATGTTTATTTGAGAAAAACGCTTTTCGCATGACTGCTCTAACAACACTAGAGCACATTACCGTCATCTGAACCATATCAGTTAGCACGCAGCCTGCAGAAACTTGCACTCTAGCTGGCACCTCAAGTTCGTTCCCACCTTTTGTACATGTTTTCCTCATCTATTTTACATTTGTATGTGTTTATCTTCATTTTTATCTGTATGTACAAAATAAATATTATGATCACCCCTCCAGATTCAAAGCAATTTATATAGGGAAAATGTGTGATGCAGGTAAGATTAGGAAACAAAATATAATGCTGCTGATGCAAAGAGAACAAAAAAGTACAAACAGCATGTAGAGCTGTGACGTAGGCTGAACTTGAGCAATAATAACTGATTTTACACTAAGATTTAAAGCAGGCTATCACTTGAATCGTGCATCAACTACGGGTGTATAAATCATCTTAGAACAGAAAGATTACTCAATTCCTGGTAAACAAGAGATTTCTGCAAAAGAAAGTTAATTTTAACAAAAGCATCATTATCAGCAGATGGGGATTTCAAAATGCATTGTACAGCTGTTTCAGTTTTGGATTCATGAGAACAATCTGAATATGACTTTATTTGTGTCTTATTTTTATAGTGGGTTTTAGATTAACTAGTCTCAGTTCTGGATTGAGAACGAATTGTGAACTGCAGTTCTGGCTCTAGTCTTCTGAGGTAAATGAAATTGAGGTATCGATATGTATGGAGTGTTAGGACACAGATTAATCAGTAAGAGGCCCCGGTATGAAGTAATCCTAACTCTGATATGACTTCACTTCAGGGGTTAAAACTACAAATGGGCGGAAAGAGCTGACAGGTTAATTAATAGCATCACTGGAGAGTCTAACGCAAGTTAAACTAAAGATACACACACACTGTGGAGAAACTACCGAACACTGATCTCAAAAATGTGCATATGTTTATCGAGCACAGGTCATGCAGATCCCATTATGATAAAATTAATAATAAAACCTCATAATAATTGTATAGACAAGCACTCACTCACTCACTTAACTAACATACTCTCTCTCTCTCTCTCTCTCTCTCTCTCTCTCTCTCTCTCTCTCTCAGTAACTACTTTATATTTGGTGAATCCAGAGCCTGCCCCATTAACATTGGACATGAAGCAGGAATACTCAAATTGATGCAGTCCCATTCAAGACCCAAACACACTTTCAATAATGTATCTAGATGCACATTACAGACCTCTTTTGCAAGAAAAGAAAAAAAAGAAAAAAGAAAACCCAGATAGAATCACCACATGTACCTTGCAATGTGATTTAAGTCATTTAAAAACATATTTGTAAAACATACTATATATCAAGAAACATGAACACGTCTCATTACTTCCATGCTTATTCTGTGCACATTTAAAACCATTCTCTATAAAAGACAAATTGGCATCCAGTGAAAGAAACTGTATAGCGAAAATATTCACAAGAGAGGTCACGATGAGTTTAGTTAAAGAATAGAAAATTCACTTAATGCTTCCTCCACTGTGTTAATTCCATTTCACAAATGTATATATATATATATATATATATATATATATATATATATATATATATATATATATATATATATATATATATAAAATCTGTCATGAGGCTGTAGATTAAAAACCTAAGTGGCCTTGTTTAACTTTAAATAGTTCTTTTCAATGTGCAACTGAATAATAATAATTTATTAGGTATTAAGAATTTAGTATTTATCAGTGGTGTATTAATCAATTTCTCACTTTATCCGCCTCCACATTTCATTTAAACCTCTGTTGTTTGTTTTATTATACTAAAAATTCTATATTACTTCTATTTCCTATTTGTATTACAACTTAAATGTTTTTACCCTTTTATTTATTATTTCTAAATTCTATTTTATGTAACAAAGTGGTCCCAAACTTGCATTTCACTGCTTATTGTGTTGTGTGTGGTTGTGTGTAATTAGAAATTTGAGTCTATTAGCAAAGTTCTTGCAGTAATTTTGATAGGACAATTACAGGAAAGGTTTTGCTGAAGGATCCTGAGGGACAGGAAGTCAGAATGAGGAATTATGTAAACTGTGTGTATACTGAAGTTTACTGTCACTGGCTGAACATAGAGCAGCTGTAAGCCGCCACAACAGCTCACGTCTGCCATCTACTGGTGGTTTATACAGTAACTTGGACTGCATGTTACGTTTCAGACCAGTCCTGAAGACAAGGGGATGTTTTAATTGTGACGTAACAATACTACTACAAATCTGATATCAGGAATATCAGATTGTGTGGAACAAGAGTCTCTGGTCTGATAAAACCAAGATTTAACTGTTTGGCCTCAATTCTAATGTCATATTTGGTGGAAACCACCACTCTGGGCAACTGGCCAGGGTGTAGGGAAAGCTGAACAGAGCAAAGTAAGATAAGATGATAAGATGTAACAGTCTGTGCTCAGGACTGAAGGTTCACCTTTCTACATGACAACGACCCTAAGTACACAGCCAAGACAACACAGGAGAGGCTTAGGAATAACTATATGAATGTCCTGGAGAGCCCTCACCTGGATGTCCACTAATGGGCCCCAGCAAACCTGACTCAGCTTCAGAGGATTTGTCATGAAGAATGGTAAAAAATCCCTCAATCTAGATGTGCAAAGTTTAAATTATACCCCAAAAAGACTTGAGGCTGTCATTTCTTTTTGTTATATAAATCTTTTTTACAGACATTTACTTCATTACGGGGTGAGTGTAGGTTCATGAGGGAAACATATCAATTTGAACGATTGTGGTATTAGAGTGCAACATAATTCTTCTTCTTCTTCTTCTTCTTCTTCTTCTTCTTCTTCTTCCTTCTTTTTCTTCTTCTTCTTCTTCTTCTTCTTCTTCGCCTTCTTCTTCTTCCTTTTCTTCTTCTTCTTCTTCTTCTTCTTCTTCTTCTTCTTCTTCTTCTTCTTCTTCCTTCTTCTTCTTCTTCTTCTTCTCCTTCTTTTTCTTCTTCTTCTTCTTCTTCTTCTTCTTCTTCTTCTTCTTCTTCTTCTCCTTCTTCTTCTTCTTCTTCCTTTTCTTCTTCTTCCTTCTTCTTCTTCTTCTTCTTCTTCTTCTTCCTCTTCTTCTTCTTCTTCTTCTTCTTCCTTTTCTTCTTCTTCCTTCTTCTTCTTCTTCCTCTTCTTCTTCTTCTTCTTCTTCTTCTTCTTCTTTTCTTCTTCTTCTTCTCCTCCTTCTTCCTCCTCTTCTTTTCTTCTTCTTCTTCTTTTCTTCTTCTTCTTCTTCTTTTCTTCTTCTTCTTCTTTTCTTCTTCTTCTTCTTCTTCTCTTCTTCTTCTTCCTTCTTCTTCTTCTTCTTCTTCTTCTTCTTTTCCACTTCTTCCTTCTTCTTCTTCTTTTCTTCTTCTTCTTCTTCTTCTTCTTCTTCTTCTTCTTCTTCTTCTTCCTTCTTCTTCTTCTTCTCCTTCTTTTTCTTCTTCTTCTTCTTTCTTCTTCTTTTCCTCTTCTTCCTTCTTCTTCTTCTTCTTCTTCTTCTTTTCTTCTTCTCCTCCTTCTTTTTCTTCTTCTTCCTTCTTCTTCTTCTTCTTCTTCTTTCCTCTTCTTCTTCTTCTTTTCTTCATCTTCTCCTTCTTTTTCTTCTTCTTCTTCTTCTTCTTTTCCTCTTCTTCCTTCTTCTTCTTCTTCTTCTTCTTCTTCTTCTTCTTCTTCTTCTTTTCTTCTTCTTCTTCTTTTCTTCTTCTTTTCCTCTTCTTCCTTCTTCTTCTTCTTCTTCTTCTTCTTCTTCTTCTTCTTCTTCTTCTTCTTCTTCTTCTTTTCTTCTTCTTCTTCTCCTCCTCCTCCTTCTTCTTCTTCTTATTTTTCTTCTTCTTCCTTCTTCCTCTTCTTTTCTTCTTCTTCTTTTTTCTTCTTCTTCTTCTTCTTCTTCTTCTTTTCTTCTTCTTCACACAAAACATCGCACAAAATCTCAATTTGAACGATTGTGGTATCAGAGTGCAACATTCTTCTTCTCCCATTAGGGGTCGCCACAGCGGATCATCCAGAGTGCAACATAATTGAAAATTGAGAATTGAAAATTGAAAATTATATATATATATATATATATATATATATATATATATATATATATATATATATATATATATAATTTTCAGGTAAACTCAGAGTCGACTCACAACCAACTGTTTATTTGTTTGTTGCAATCATGATAACGTGTTAATTTGACGTCTGTGCTTGTTTATGTTATGTAATCAAGGAAAAGCACAGATAGGTTGTAATGAATGCTGGATAAAAGATAAATGAATTAAAAAAGAGAAAAGATACGATTACTTTAAGGATGAATGTTGTGACAGACACAGTGGCTTCATTATCGCTTTGTAATGCCCTACTGATATAACGATTATATTTATTATCGTATATTTATAATTTATAACGAATATATTTTATTTGACGTGTCTGACCCTTGAAATAAGAAAATAGAGCCGAATGATTTCAGTGAAATAAGTATGTGACAAATAAACATAAATGAGCGGAAGTGATGTTTACAAGCATGTAGCTATGTACGTTTTATACAGGGCCTGTTTAAATCTGCAGTATTTGTGCTTAAAAAGAAAACAGTAAAAGAAAATAAAGTGAAAAGGTGTCGTACAGACAGACAGAGACTGAACTTTTACTTTGACAATGTCCTGGCCGTGGATAGTAGTGATCTGCTATGTCTATGTTCCCAGGACTTTACGTGGTTAGTTGTGTAACTAGCCTCTGTGCTTTGAGTAGTACACTTGTACAGAGAGCGAATTTCAATGGATAAAACCATAAACGAATAAATTATTGAACAGAAGCAGATCGTTTGGAAGGTTTGTTCTTGCTTGGATATAATTATTGTATAGATGATTTGATATAGAAACATTTTGAGTGATATAGACGAGTGTTATTGATAGCTAGTTCTCAGACAACTAGCAGTAACAGTCCTGGTGGCTAGCAGACAATAGGACACTGAGTGTGTAGCGCTCGAATTGTGATTTTAATGTAAAATTAGACACACTTTTGTCACATTCTAGTTAGCAAATGGTCAGGAAATGGTTATATAATGTAAATAGTTAGCTTAATACATAAGCATATTTATTTACACTCTCAAACTCAACACCTTGCTGGTAGTCTGGTTATGACCAGTTCTGCTAGAAGAAGTTGGACATTTGTCTCTGTCCATTTACTCCCTGCTGACATCAGTAAAACAGCCTTCAGGTTGTGTGTGTGTCAACTCTGATGTTCCTATTTCCGTTTTCAGCTACATTAATATGCCTATAGACTGTAATGAGGACCCAGACTGTCCTGCATTGTCCAGTCCAGTGAGTGTCCTGAGACCAGCCGGGAAAGAGGACAATGGGTCCAACAGGACATCGAGTGGACTCTCAATCCCAGAGGGTGGCCAGGAAGAACCGGCCGCTGCAGCCTGCCCTGGTAACGCCGAGCCTGAAAACTCCAGGAAATCACAGCTCCTGCTCCATATTAACCGCCAGGAGATCCAGGCAGTGGCTCAGAATGATCAAGCAGCAGAGCTCCAGGGTTTGGGAGTGGATGTGTATGATCAAGATGTTCTGGAGCAAGGAGTCCTACAGCAGGTGGACCGAGCCTTCCAGGAGGCCAATCAGGCCACGGCGAGGGCCGATGCGGAGAAAGAATACGAATCTGTCCTGGATGATGTCAGGTATGGACGATGTGTAAAAATAAGAATGTTTTTTTTTTGCCACATATATTTTGCCACATATACTTCAAAGCTGCCCTAGACACTAATGTTCTAGTTGGGATCTGTACCACCTCCTAAAAACATTCTGATAGGTTGGTTGATTGTGCAAAATGATCTGTAAATGCGCGTGCGTGTGCTTAATGCACATGTGATGCATCCTCCGGGATAAAGTCCCACCTCACCCTCATTGTTCCCGAGGAACTGCATCCATTGGGTCCAGGATAAAATGTTAACTAAGCACCAAAATCAGCATTAGATTGGATTTTATTTAAGACAGATTAAAAAAAATAACTTATGTAAAACAAAAACACTGCATTAACTTTGAATCAATGATATTTACTTAATAGGCACTTTCTCCCTTCATATGATGCTCTTTAGAAGAACTGAAGTCAGTCTGCTTTGAATGAGCTGAGAGAAAGTGAACACCCTTTTTCCTTTTGGGAGTTCACTCGCCCTTCAATACTTTCTCTTGATTCAGCATCGTACAGGAGTTGTAATTAATTTCATGTAATTGGTTAAAGTCTGCAAAGAGAGGAAACGTACAAAAGATTTTTGAATTTTGTGTAGTAACAGAAACCTGGTATTAGTCCACCTTTTTTTGGCTTTGCCTTAATTCATGTAACTGGCCATGCTTAATCTTTACACTTTGCGTATAAACCAGTAACATCAAGGCTATGGTGATTTTGTACCATGATATATAATTAGTAACTGGTTGGACCTGACTTTGTGGCCTCGTAATATTATGATGTAATCCGCAAGGTTTTATTTTACTACATATGTATCAAAGATGTTTCCTTTTTTTTTGTTGTATTGCATCTCATTAGGTCATGCACAAGTGCACTAAAACACATCAACAAGATATTGGAGCAGCTCACCCCTTATGCTGCCTCCAGCAAGGACATCAGCCGGAAAATCGACTCTGTCAAAAGGCAAAAGGAGAACAAGGTAATTAAGTTTTTATCACTTTCCGCAAAAGTCATGACCACGTGTAATCTATCACACTGGGACATTTTCGCTCCGGCAACGATGTAGAAGGTTCGATATCTGTATCAGCATGTTGTGTACATTGTGGAATCTTTTCTATTGTTTATTTATTTTTATCCTTTATAGGAGAAGCAGTTAAAAAAGATCCGAGCCAAGCAGAGGAGGTTACAGGCCTTTCTGAGTGGAGAGGATATTCAGAAGCTCGAAGCAGAGTTATTGATTGAGGATGACACAGGTGAGAATGAAATACAGCTGGACTATGCCCTGTGCTTATTAAAAGAGCATTAAGGTACAGAACTGTATGCTTTCAGTCAGTTTTCTGGATAAAATAATAACCAGGGCCAGTATATGTAAAGCAACGTAACCTATAATATTGGTTAAACATTTTATTTCACCATTTGGGTCTAAGGGAGCAATATGCGAAGAACTCAAACGATTGAGTGTTTCAGAGTTGACACTAGCGAAAGGTGGCAGCAGTGAGACAGATTAGACGGGCGCACACTCACTTTCACACTCAGAAAACGTACTTCCCTTGAGAGATCTCATAAGGATGATTCGTGTTCATCATGATATCCTTTTTGTCCTTATTAATACATGACCATTTCACACTCATCACATTTGGCTGCTCTGTTCACTCCATCTCAAGAGGTAAAAGGCTCTATTTGGACTTTAAATCTGAATAAACACACAGATCCGTTTTAAAGTGATTTGGATTCTCAGCTGATTATCTTGCATTTACTCAAACCAAACCTCAAATCATTGGTTTTATTTTATATGCTTTTAAGATTGCTGGGCTGTCACATCACCTGAAAAAAGGAATACTGATATAAATATGTATGTAAGAGTTTAATACAGTCAGTTGGTATATGCAGAAAAAATAAACATACTATATTTTATATATATATATATATATATATATATATATATATATATATATATATATATATATATATATATATATATACATATAAATGCTGCAAGCCATGACACGTTTTGGGATCCCCTTTTATTTTTACACACACTTCTGCCATGCATAAAAAGAAGGGAGACAAAACATTTACTTATCCTGATTAGTTGGTTTTACCCCACACCTATTACATATGTTTTAATTTAGTCTTTGATGGGAGGAGTCTGATTCCACTACCAATTTCACATTCAAATCATCACAGAGGTGTTATGAAAAGAGGATCATGCCGTTTTGGTTATTTGGGGGTGATCAATGTCTGATTTCACATAGCACTACAGGTTTTCTTCCAATAAGTTCATATACAGACTATTACAATAATACTGCAAACGAACATGTGATAAGAAAGAAGCTTTTAATGAATCCAACCATGTGACAGATTGAAGTTAAAGTTTTTATGATCTGTGACTGATACAGGAGCACCTTGACAGCAGGGATTTAAATATTTAACAATATCTGGGAGATTCTTAAAATGTATATTCTGTTCGAATTGAATTCTTCAAAACAATTTTTGATTGTTTTTCGTTGCTTCAAAGTTGATGTACACAGGCAGTTTAGCCGATTTAATTCGGTTTGCCGACATGCGAAATGCAAATCCTGTCTGCAGTGTGGCATTTCTGCAAAATTATTTTCTGTTATTTTGTAGGGTTTTTTCATTCTTTAAAATATTATGGCAATTGTTTTACGACTACCTGGTTCCCCCCCATATACATATATACACACACACACACACACATGCACACGTGCACACACACGACTATCAGTCGTCTATAGGCAAGGCTTGACATTTTGGATTTGACTATGTAACTGATCAGATTTCTCACAAATACCAAGTTTCACAAGCATGTTTTTCTTAAATGTAAAGCTTGGTGTGGTTTCTTTGTAGTCTGTCGATCAATCAATTGTCATTAAGATTTAGGCTTCAGAATAGAAAATGTTTTTCTTTTTCTTTTGGATGCTTATGTACATTACATTGAATATTGATTAGAAATCAGAACAGAAAGGCCCCACAGTATTAGTTCTGCATAAGACCTAATGCAGAGATCTGCATCTGCAGCCATTTCTTTACTTGCAATGCCAACGATACAATAATAAAGTTTCTTCCACGCTTTCTACCTTCCACTTTCCTTCATTTGAAAAAACTTGGGAGAAACAATGAATAACATAGAGATGAGTATTGAGTGGGGTGTAAAGTCAGTGTTAACTCTTGTGTCTGTGTGGGTTTGTGTGTGTGTCAGAGGCAGGCCCATCCACAGCTGGTAGCATGCTCATGCCCGCTCAGGAGACGGAATGGGAAGAGCTCATCCGCACGGGTCAGATGACACCTTTTGGAACGCGCATCCCCCAAAAGCAAGAGAAGAAGGAACCACGGAAAGTGATGCTCAGTGAAAACTCTGGATTCGATAAGTACCTTGCTGACCAGGCTTTGATGGCAGAGAAAAGAAAGAAACCAACCCCGAAGAAGAAGAAGAGTAAAGTTTCCAGTTCATCTGCAAACATTCCAAATAACAAGGCTCCTTCCTCCAATCAAGAAAGGAAACTGCAAAAACGGATGCGAAAACTCCAAAGGACCGTCTTAAGGGCTCACCCAAAAGCAAGGCCCAAAACAGAGAAAGAGCATCCCCAGACCAGCAGAAAGGGTTACCGAGAAGACGGCACAGACAGTGAGGGCTCCGTGTATGTTCCTAGTGACGAGCTAATGGATCCTGAGGAACCTGAGCGAGACGATGAGTTCTGGCAGGATGAAAAGGAAGAATATGAACTAAAGCCTTATAAGAAGAAGGAAGCTAAAACCAAGAAGACCACAAAAGAGGATGAGAGCGACGAATACCTCCCAAGCAGTTCTGAGGACGAGGATGCTGAGAAAAAAGTCAAGGTGAAGAAATTCAAAGATGATGGGGATATCGAATACTACAGGAAAAGAATTAGGTAAGGCCAAATTGCCCAGTCCGTGTAAATGGTTTCGAAAGTTCATTGTTTGTCGCAACCAAAAATATATCGTTAAAAAAAAATTCACGTGACCATCATTTACTTATTATGAGTGCTGGAATTGATTATCTGGCAGCTGTCCCTCAAGGAAAACTCCATTCATAGTCTTTTCATTAGAATGTGGATGTATTTAGTCTGCAATGTGAAAATATATGCTAATGTGAAAACTGATGGTACCAAACCTAACAAGATTTAGAATCCATATTTATAGTAAGAAATTGAGTTGGCACAGTGACTGTTTTCTGTACTTTTTTCTTGCACTGTGATTTGGAAGTGAATGCAGATACACATTGGCAGTTTGTTGGCGCTACAGTGGGGAGTGAAGGAGGAAAGGGGGGAAAAAACGTAATTAACTGAACCAATGCTTAGTCTTGACTTAATTACAAGTGCAGTCTCGGAAGCCCCAGATAAAGGGAACAGTTTCATTGTG
The DNA here is from genome assembly GCF_014805685.1 of Silurus meridionalis. NCBI lineage: Eukaryota > Metazoa > Chordata > Actinopteri > Siluriformes > Siluridae > Silurus > Silurus meridionalis. Next base: position 17,409,062 of record NC_060885.1, read on the forward strand.
GAGTGACAGGGCCAGGTCCAAATGAAGATGGATTTTTTTTTCCCTTTCACTCCTTTCTCTGCACCTTTCTTTGGGAGCTCAAACTCCTAATTGTCTGTATCAATCTTAATTTGCTTCGATGATGACACTGCCACTAACTGCCGTATCCCTGCAGCCAGAAGTGGTTCAATTAAAGCTGCCCGGCAAGAATGATGGCGAGGGAGCTAACTAAGGCAGTGCTGTGGCCTCTCTCTCTCTCCCTCCCTCTCTCTCTCTCTCTCTCTCTCTCCCTCCCTCCCTCCCTCCCTCCCTCTCTCTCTCTATCTCTCTCCTCCCTCTCTCTCTCTCTCTCTCTCTCTCTCTCTCTCTCTCTCTCTCTCTCTCTCTCTCTCTCTCTCTCTCTCTCTCTCTCTCTCTCTCTCTCTCTTTCTTTCTCTTTCTATCTTTCTCTATCTCTCTCTGACTGAGAAAATTAAACCTACCTGCCCATACAGTACTTCACCATGTTAAACCAAGTTTCCCAGTGGTGGCTAAATAAACAACGCTTGCTTTGAGACAAATTAAGATTGTGAGCAGTCGAATTGTTTTAGTTGTGTCAGACTCATTTGGCTAATCAAAACCCAGATTGGACATTATGTCAAATCAGCACGAGAGCTATTTTCAGTAATGCGGTGACTGTTTTCCTGCAGGAATTGGAAGCGGCAGAGACTCCAAGAGAAAGAGCAGAAGAGGCAAGCAGGAGAGGACGAGTCTGAAGAGAGTGACGCTGAGTTTGATGATGGTTTTAAGATGCCAGGATTTCTCTTGAAGAAACTCTTCAAGTGAGCAAATTGGAGTTACCCATCAAATGCATATATATATATATATATATATATATATATATATATATATATATATATATATATATATATATATATATATATATATATATATATATATATATAAATTGTTTTTTTTTTGTTTTTTTTTTCATTTTCTTTTTCATTTTTGTTTTTATAGGCTGATTTGTTGCTTTTGGAATTAGTCAGACCATCAGCACTTGAGAGGCATGATTGTTTTTATTTATTTATTTATTTTTTAATTACTTTTATTCGAAAGAGTTTTGTGCAAGCTCTGTAAAGAATATTAGTTCATGGAAAGCAAGATCCCTTGTAGATAGATTTATGGTTGTGTATGTTTAGAGTTTAGACTTACAACAGGAAGCCTCTGTTATTGTATTGTGTTTTACAACAAATCAATTGGGCAACACTTACAGGCCATTTATTTAGAATCAATAGAGATAATGGCCCTATGATTAATTGATCAGGTGCAGTGTTTGTGTTGTGCTGGCCTAGCGTTTTGTCCTACATGCCTGCTTTTGTTGTCCAGGTATCAGCAGACAGGTGTCAGGTGGATGTGGGAACTGCACTGCCAGCAGGCAGGAGGCATTCTGGGAGATGAGATGGGCCTTGGCAAGACCATCCAAGTAATAGCTTTCCTGGCAGGACTGAGCTACAGCAAGTTGAAGACGCGTGGCTCCAATTACAGGCAAGAGACCCCACGTGTCCAAACCCTTTAAATGCTCCTGTGGTCTCTCTCTTTCTTTCCCTCTCTCTCTCTCTCTCTCTCTCTCTCTCTCTCTCTCTCTCTCTCTCTCTCTCTCTCACACACACTCACACACGCACACACACACACACACTGGTGTCCAGAATAGTCACACTTAGGACCTAGCAAAATAAATTGAATTATTTGTAATCCTAACTCTTAAATGTCTATTCTCCCAGGCTTTCTTTTTAAAGCTTATACTAGTGCACACTATCTTTTGCCACACCCACTCTTCACCCCATCCGTCCAAACCGGAAAGTCTTGATTGCAATGAATATTTCAGCAGCTGGATTGCTGGTGAAGAGAGGTTTGGTGTGAATTATTAAAGACGTTTCAATTATGATATGCCTCTAATTCTCTTAGTGGCGACATCAAAGGAAGAACAAGGACGTGAAATGAGAGTAAGTGTAGGGGAGGGGCAGGGAGGGAAATTAAACATGAAACACATAATTAAATACGTTTAAAGCAGTGCCTTTTTGTTTTTCAGTGCCGTACTTGCTTAGGGTGGGGGCCTCCTTCCTGGTCAATACTACTAAGTCTGGCGTCGTCCATCCGCAAATTGATTGTTTTGCAAACTCAATTACGGTTCAATATCAATGGCTGCCGTGATCCGGAATATCATATCATATGCTATAAGGCTCCTAGAGCCATTTAGTGCATTTTGTCGATTCATCTCCATTGGCGAGCACACAAAGGGAACATTATGTTGGCCTAGCTTCAGCTTTCGAGTTCATGACCTTCTCATTTAGTTTAAATGTGCTGCAGAATAACTTTTTCTCACCATTTGCTGGAAAATGTAGACCTCAGGGTTTTCTGTATGATCTTTAGCCTTAAATAAAAACTTACGACTTCTAAGAAACTTATAAGAAACGTAATTTACTATATGTTTTCAATTAACTCCCAAGGTGTCTTTATTTGACCTTTCTTTGTGGTTGTATACAGTGTTATTATCATCTCCACATAATAAATTATTTTTTTTAATTTTTATATCATTTTGGACATATGTTCCATTTTTATGAAAATCACTATAACCACTATAACCACAAAAATGATACCTCTCTCTCTCTCTTTCTCTCTCTCTCTCTCTCTCTCTCTCTCTCTCTCTCTCTTGAGGTAAATATTTCTGATTGCTTTGTCTCCATCTGTGCAGGTATGCTGGATTGGGGCCCACAGTCATTGTATGCCCAGCTACAGTCATGCATCAGTGGGTGAAGGAGTTCCATACCTGGTGGCCTCCGTTCCGCGTAGCAGTTCTTCATGAAACGGGCTCCTTTACTAAAAAGAAGGTGCGTCATAAAGTATTATCCAAATGTATTGCTATGACTTCCTAAACATATATGGTGGTGATGTGGTTTGCAAAATGGGTCACATGCTGATTTTGGAATTGAAATTAAATCATCCCTTAAATAATTATTGTTTGGGCTGAAAAGCAGCCTTACTTATATTTTTGTTTTCGTTTGCTTTAGCCAATTCCATCCGACTATCTAGCGATCCAAACAGGTAGGGTGAAGGCTAACACCTAGTCACTGTGTCTTTTCTGTATGTCACAAAGCAGCTGAACACATTAAAACCATTAACTGCACTGCTCTGCATACATGAGCTCCCAGACACCCAAAATTAGCTAGGGTTGATCTGTTTGACAGCAGAGAGAGTAATGCCATCCATCTCATCCAGACGCAACGGCCAATTTTGCTCACTTGGCTCTTGGCCATGGATGGCTATGGCATTGTTGAAATGATGTGGAGCAGCCGATTATCTGTTGCACCAGTCAAGAGCCCATATTCCGTCTGACTATTGGATAAACACATCTGCCAAATGAATATATGTAAATGTAATGTGAGCAATTTAACCCCTCACAGTTACAACACAATATCAGCTCTCATTATGGGTTGTTTGTTTTATATCACATATTAAAAAAAGCGTCTCAGAAGTGTTTTTTCAGGTTGATAAACTTTCCCACACCAAAGCCTAACACGACAACAAGACTGAGATGAAGCAGTGCAGCTTTGATTTACTGTATTTATGCCAGCATGGTATTTTTTCTTCCTTAAACAGATATCCTAGTGTGGAGTAGATCTGGCTCCAAGGAAATGTTAAATTAATTAAAGCTAAGGTAGCTGGTGCTGCTATAGGGCTGCTGTGAGGTGTTTACTCTGAATGCTCTTCTTTACTCTCCCCTTCTCCCTGCCTGACACTGTGATTAATGGGGGGCTGTTGCCTGGCAATCCACGCTTTGCCCTCTAGGAGGAGGATTGGTCTCAGGAGTTGGGGGGTGGAGAGAGGAGGGGTTTCAGTTCTGCTGCATTTGTGCCTAATGACTGAGTTTTCATGCTCAGGCTAACACCGCCTCAGAACAGATGTACCTTATTAATTGGCTGCAAAGTGAAAAAGGGGAAAAACAAGGGGTTACATGGCTGCTGCGCTTTTAATTGGAATTCACTTGAGGCTTTTGGTGTAAAGCGTGGAGGTGGACATGGGCTCCAGAACTTTATAAAGACTTGTGCACGTGACCTCCAATAAATGTAACTAACTAAAACGGAGTCCTAATCATAAATGTTTTGTCATGTTTTTCAGGAGAAACTCATCCCTGAGATTGCCGCTTGCCACGGGATTCTCATTACGTCTTACTCGTATATACGCATTATGCAGGATTACATTCAGAAATACGACTGGCATTACGTCATCCTGGACGAGGGCCACAAAATCAGGAACCCGAATGCAGGCGTCACTGTCGCATGCAAGCAGGTATCTGGGCTTTCATTTTGCTGGGTATAAACCGTAAAGCCATACCTTTAGAGTATAAATTAGGTGACGCCGGTATATAAGCTTATATAAAGTGATGTACGAGTGTATATAAAGTGTATATCGTTGCAAATATGTAGTTCTGATTAAAGCGTCTGGAATATCAGCTTACCTTGCATGGATATCTTATTTTACTGCCATCTACTTTTTTAATTAATTTATGTGTGATGTACCATTATGGATTACTGTATTAAAAAGTCCATTGGAAATTCCACATTATTTCGATTGAGTATTGAACGTACTGAAGCTAATGGCTCTTCTAGGACTAATGTATCATGAAAAGTTTTGATTGTCAAATAATTTTCTCATTAATAACTGCATGCCTAAGCCATCGAGGCTCCAAAAATATTCTCAGTCCACAAATTTGCTTCTACATTCTGTTTTTGCAAAATAATTTTCATATTTTAGCTTAAACTAATTTTTCTCTCCCCATCCCCCAGTTCCGGACTCCTCATCGGTTCATCCTGTCTGGCTCACCCATGCAGAATAACTTGAAGGAACTTTGGTCCCTTTTTGACTTTGTGTTCCCAGGGAAACTAGGGACACTTCCTGTATTCATGGAGCAGTTCTCAGTGCCTATCACCATGGGAGGATATTCTAACGCCTCTCCAGTGCAGGTGAGGCTGATCTGATGTGCACTAAAACAGTATGTTTTAAACTTGTGCTTATACATGCACATAAGCATAAACTTGAACTTTGAAAGCTCATGCCTCTAACATGAATGTGTTTATAATGCAAAAGAATGATCTATAACAGGACTTCAGACTGGTAGTGTAACTCAAAGAGCAGCTTGTAATTCTTCTCAGAAATTTTGACATTGCGTTTGGCCTTTTTTTTTTTTTTTGATAACGGCCTATTTTAAAAATATATATATACATTTAATCTTTTATATATATATATATATATATATATATATATATATATATATATATATATATATATATATATATATATATTTACAAGTTGCTTACTCATACAGTATATTTCATTTTTTTTATATATATATATATATATATATATATATATATATATATATATATATATATATATATATATATATATATATATATATATATATATATATATATATATATATATATATATATATATATATATATATATTTATATATATATATATATATATATATATATATATATATATATATATATACAGGAGTGCAGAATTATTAGGCAAATGAGTATTTTGACCACATCATCCTCGTTATGCATGTTGTCTTACTCCAAGCTGTATAGGCTGGAAAGCCTACTACCAATTAAGCATATTAGGTGATGTGCATCTCTGTAATGAGAAGGGTGTGGTCTAATGACATCAACACCCTATATCAGGTGTGCATAATTATTAGGCAACTTCCTTTCCTTTGGCAAATGGGTCAAAAGAAGGACTTGACAGGCTCAGAAAAGTCAAAAATAGTGAGATATATTGCAGAGGGATGCAGCAGTCTTAAAATAGCCAAGCTTCTGAGCGTGATCATCGAACAATCAAGCGTTTCATTCAAAATAGTCGACAGGGTCGCAAGAAGCGTGTGGAAAAACCAAGGCGCAAAATAACTGCCCGTGAACTGAGAAAAGTCAAGCGTGCAGCTGCCAAGATGCCACTTGCCACCAGTTTGGCCATATTTCAGAGCTGCAACATCACTGAGTGCCCAAAAGCACAAGGTGTGCAATACTCAGAGACATGGCCAAGGTAAGAAAGGCAGAAAGTCGACCACCACTGAACAAGACACACAAGCTGAAACGTCAAGACTGGGCCAAGAAATATCTCAAGACTGATTTTTCTAAGGTTTTATGGACTGATGAAATGAGAGTGAGTCTTGATGGGCCAGATGGATGGGCCCGTGGCTGGATTGGTAAAGGGCAGAGAGCTCCAGTCCGACTCAGACGCCAGCAAGGTGGAGGTGGAGTACTGGTTTGGGCTGGTATCATCAAAGATGAGCTTGTGGGGCCTTTTCGGGTTGAGGATGGAGTCAAGCTGAACTCCCAGTCCTACTGCCAGTTTCTGGAAGACACCTTCTTCAAGCAGTGGTACAGGAAGAAGTCTGCATCCTTCAAGAAAAACATGATTTTCATGCAGGACAATGCTCCATCACACACGTCCAAGTACTCCACAGCGTGGCTGGCAAGAAAGGGTATAAAAGAAGAAAATCTAATGATATGGCCTCCTTGTTCACCTGATCTGAACCCCATTGAGAACCTGTGGTCCATCATCAAATGTGCGATTTACAAGGAGGAAAACAGTACACCTCTCTGAACAGTGTCTGGGAGGCTGTGGTTGCTGCTGCACGCAATGTTGATGGTGAACAGATCAAAACACTGACAGAATCCATGGATGGCAGGCTTTTGAGTGTCCTTGCAAAGAAAGGTGGCTATATTGGTCACTGATTTGTTTTTGTTTGGTTTTTGAATGTCAGAAATGTATATTTGTGAATGTTGAGATGTTATATTGGTTTCACTGGTAAAAATAAATAATTGAAATGGGTATGAATTTGTTTTTTGTTAAGTTGCCTAATAATTATGCACAGTAATAGTCACCTGCACACACAGATATCCCCCTAAAATAGCTAAAACTAAAAACTACTTCCAAAAATATTCAGCTTTGATATTAATGAGTTTTTTGTGTTCATTGAGAACATGGTTGTTGTTCAAATTAAATCCTCAAATAAAATTAATCCTCAAAAATACAACTTGCCTAATAATTCTGCACTCCCTGTATATATATATATATATATATTTACAAGTTGCTTACTCATACAGTATTTTTATAATTCATTTATACAAAAGTTGACTTATTTAGCCAATAAACCGTAAAAATTGCTGTGTAAAAACAAACAATGGAATAAATAAATAAATGGTATCAATGAACCTACTAATAAGTTAGCTATTTTCTCACAGTTATGTATCCATATGTCACAACTGATATTTTTACTGAGTTAATCAGCTATGAGAGGTGTACATGATGCCTGGAGCATTTTCCATAAGCTCCATTACTGTAGCATATGCTATCCCACCCTAGGCAAGCTCTCATTCGTCTAATCGCACTGTTCTCCCCTTAGTCTTTTCTTCTTTCCTCTCCGTGGCACTCTCTTTTGTTTTCTCGAGTGGGCTCTAATCCAGGCTTATTGTGTGCCCTGCAGTGTTGTGGGCCGACTGCTGGTTTCCTTTTGATCTGCGGATCCCTTTAAATTACTGCTAAATGGCATTTGGCCTAACACTGGATCAGGAGAACATTATTGATAAAAGCGTTTGGGCCCCCTCTGGAGTCCAGCAGCACTCTTATGAATCTTTAATGTGTCAATCTGCTGAAAGGAAGAAAGGAGGGGGCTGCTGCTGCTGACATGCCTCAGGACACACTGCTCTGCTAGCATTTCATAAAGTGTACTTGTTTTGCCGTTATTTAAAGTGAATATGTTCTGCGTCCAAGAAAAGGCAATTGAATTAAAGACCAGTTCAGAGAAGAAAAAAAACTTGTAGTGAACCTCAGTCAGTCCTGCCTTAAGGTATGAACATCAAGGCCCAAATCCAAATATAAACTGCATCAACCATTTCAGGTAGTTGTTGATATATTTTGCTCCGTTTGTCTTCTCAGGTGCAGACAGCCTATAAATGTGCCTGTGTCTTGCGGGACACCATCAGTCCATACCTGCTGAGGAGGATGAAGGCTGATGTAAAGACCAATCTCTCATTACCAGACAAAAATGAGCAGGTCTGCACACAAACCGTGTTGAAATCTTACACATGTACATATGACAAAGTTTGGCTGTTTGGGTGTCCTTACTGAACACTTTCAAAGATAATGCAGAGATAAATCTGAAATTCAGTAAGTAATTGTTGCTATTTATGTAATGCTGTGTTTTTCTCAGGTACTGTTCTGTAGATTAACTGAAGAACAGCGGCAAGTCTATCAGAACTTTTTGGATTCCAAGGAGGTGTATAAGATTCTGAATGGAGATACGCAGGTAATTTCTGTCTGTCTGTCTGTCTGTCTGTCTGTCTGTCTGTCTGTCTGTCTGTCTGTCTGTCTGTCTGTCTGTCTATCTATCTATCTATCTATCTATCTATCTATCTATCTATCTATCTATCTATCGTGAGCTCAACAACTCTAATACTGTTTACTGTCTATGCTATGATAAAAATATTTTTTCCACATAAGCTATTCATCACAGAGCTCTAAATGTTAGTGGAAGTAAAAGCTGTGCAACTTTAGTGCAGTTTACAAATCCCCCTTTTTGTGGTCACTGTAGTCCATTAACCCACATTTATAATGCAACAATGAACACTCTGAAGTAAGAGACTTTAGCCTGCTCAATGACCCTTATTAAATCAATTGAATTTATTAAAGTCTTCATAGTTGTGTTTGACAAGGAATCGGTTTTCCTGTTTTGTTGTTCAAAAATTCTGAGGCAAAATCTTATTTTCATGGTCCAGATTTTCTCTGGCTTGATATCCTTGAGGAAGATTTGTAACCACCCAGACCTGTTCACTGGAGGGCCACGCATGCTGAGGGGCATACCTGAGGAGGAACTGACTGAGGAGGAGCACTTTGGCTACTGGAAGCGCTCGGGCAAGCTAATAGTGGTGGAGTCTCTGCTCAAGTTGTGGTTTAAACAGGGACATAGAGTCTTGCTCTTCACTCAGTCCAGACAGGTCAGTGCATCAAGGAATACATAAAAAACTGACTAAGGAGACAGCAGAGAAAGGGGCAGGACAAAAGATCAAAATATGAATAGTTTTGAAAATATAAAAAACTCTACATTATTTAAGGCTCTATATTAATTAAAAACTATAATAAAATGAATTTAGTCGTGTGTGTGTGTGTGCGCGCACGTGTCAAGTTTATTTCTATAGTGCTTTTCACAACAGACAGCTTTACAGAATTTAACAGTTATGGTGAACGAGGTGTATTTATCCCTGATGAGCAGCCATGGCGACTGTGGCAAGGAAAAACTCCCTTAGATGTTATGAGGAAGAAACCTTAAAAGGAACCAGACTCAAAAGGGGAACCCATCTTCATTTAACCAGAGTGTGATTATAGTCTTTAAAACAATACAGAACACTTGAGAGTGAGCACTAACATGAGCACTGGAATGTAAGATTATGAGTAATGTCCTCACTACAGTCTTATACAGATTGCGTGTGTCTGTAAAATTTCAGTAGTACAGGAACAGAATGTTTTTTCCCTGCCAACTGTCTAACACCGCACCTTTCAAATAGTTAAACAGCACTGATTTCATTGCAGATTAATTGTTAGTGGACTAAAAAGATGACATAATTAAAAAGCTTTTCAAATTTCCTTTAAGATCACCCATTTATTGTCTGCTCCTGCAGCCATGACCGTACTCAAAAACATGTGAATAAAGCCTGTATATGATGAATAAGCTGCACTTGCCGTGCCTCAAGAAGAAGCAGCTAAAGCACCAATAAAGTTATTATGTCATTTTCCCCTCTAACAGAATTCATTATGAGCTCTTATTGCATTGTAGGGTGTCTGTCAGGACCCAGCTGTCTTTGTTCAATAGAAATGAGATTTGGCTTCAGAGAGAACCTAAAACCCACACAGTTGGTACTTCTGTACATGTAATATTAATCTCCCTTAATCCTATTAGCACTAATCCTGTTCTCAATGCTCTGTCTGAAACCATTTCTCCCACACACACAGATGCTGGAGATCCTAGAGGTGTATGTCAAGGAAAATGGATACACCTTCCTCAAAATGGATGGCACCACCACCATCGGGTCTAGGCAGCCGCTCATAGCACAGTACAATGAGGTGAGCGGTTATTGATTGCTTGTACTTAATGTCATTTTCTATGCTATCTTGTATTATGTTTTAAATTTGTGATTGATGTATTAACTGAAAATAAAAATAAATAAAAATACTCTCTTTTTTTCTTCTTCTTCAGAATAAGGATATATTTATTTTCCTATTGACGACCAGAGTTGGAGGATTAGGTGTCAATCTGACCGGTGCAAACAGAGTCATTATCTATGATCCGGACTGGAACCCTAGCACAGACACTCAGGTTTGCCAAAATTGTGCATGCTTGCAAGCGCATCGATATACCCACCATCGCATATATTCACCTTTTCCGTTACAGCTGATTGAATGTTTTCAGTAGGAGCTCTGATTAAACAGTGTCTCAAGACTGTACTTGTGTCTTGTCTTTAGGCCCGTGAACGTGCTTGGAGAATAGGGCAGAAACAGCAGGTGACTGTTTACAGACTGCTCACTGCAGGGACCATTGAAGAGAAGATTTACCACAGGTTAGTACTTAAGAAAGCTGTGTAAGTCTTTTCTGCTGTTGTTGTTTTTCTTTAAAAAAAAATCTTTTTTTTCTAATGGGAATTTTATATAGCGGTTAATAGTATGTATAATGTGCTTTCAATACCTTGTTCCTACTCTTTGTAGATTATTTTATTGACAGCAATGTGTTAGTTTAATTCTGACCTACATAAACAGTGTAGTGTTTAACCAGGTCAGAATATAAAGTGCTATGGTATGAGTCATTATGGAAACGATTGGAATGTGGGTCTAACCTGTGTTGTAAGAAATGTTGCTCAAAATCTCTTACGATGCTTCTTTTGTCTAACTTCATAGACAAATCTTTAAACAGTTTCTCACAAATCGAGTGCTTAAGGATCCGAAGCAGCGACGTTTTTTCAAGTCCAATGACATTTACGAGCTCTTCACACTTAGCAATCCTGACGGCTCCCAGGGAACTGAGACCAGTGCAATATTTGCAGGTATTAATGAAATGATTCAAAAATGTAAAAACTCACAGATTGTGATACGCAATTTTATTTTGAATGTAGCACGTTTTGAAGACATCTGAAAAATGTGACATTATTTATTATCTGTATTTCTTTTACCATATGTATCCTGTGTATCACTTTGTGAATTGTCAGTTATTATGTTTTGAAAACAAAATGTGGTTCTGCTACTTCTTTTCAGGTACTGGCTCAGATGTTCAGATTCCGAAGAAACATAAGGCGTCGCATCATTCACCATCAAACCTCAAACAGGTGTCACCAAGTCCAGAGAGAACCCAGTCATCTTTACTGTGTAAAGAAAATGCTTCACCTCAACCTTTTAATGGAAACACTCCAACCCTCAGTGGCCTATCCAACAAGGAAAGTGACTCTTTAAACGTTATATCCACATCACACTCTGCTGATGGTTCATTAACAAATGGTCATCAGCAGGATCCTTTTATTGCCAACACTCCTCAAAAACACAGGGAAAAGAAGAAGCACTGTGGCATGACGGACGCAGCGAGCCGGCCATCAGATAAACAAAAACACAAGCATAAAAAGCGAAAGCACAGTGAAGATGCTCGGTTTGAGGGTCATCGGATCTCTCACCTGGTAAAAAAGAGGAGATACAAAAAAGAAGTCAGTGAGCAACAGAAGGAAACAAAGAACGGGCAGAGAAATGATGATTATGTTCTCGCCAAACTTTTCAAGAAGTCTGGTATCCACAGTGTTATGAAACATGACACAATCATGGAGGCATCAAATCCAGACTATGTCCTGGTGGAATCTGAGGCCAATCGGGTAGCTAAAGATGCCCTTAAAGCACTGAAAGTGTCAAGACAGTACTACAGGCTGCCATCCAGAGCATCTGCACCAGCCACACCAACTCCTGTCAGGTAAGTTAGGTTTAACCTCTTCAGATTCATCTAACTTTCCTGTTCTGTTCTTTTTATTGATTTCCCTCAAAAGCAGCTTATTTACAGTCTATTCTAGGTAGATGAACTAGGTATCTTAGAGCAAGGACAACATGTGTTAGGACAGATATATATGACTTATTCTGTGTTTCTGTTTTAGGAAAAGATTTGGACAGAAGAAGAACTCACTTCTCAACCAGCCCTTGGACAAAACTCAAAAAACTGTAGTGAAATGCAAGGTAAAAAAAATAAAATCTTGTATACACTTTGTGTTAATTATTTAATCTAGATCAATCTAATCGGTTGTATATTTATTTAGGATGCAGAGTTGATAAAGAAAGCAGGCATCAAGAAACCAGGATCTGCTGCTCACTTTAGTGGAGAGGGACTGGTGGAAGATGCACTTTCTACCTCCCTCTCCTCTTCCTCTCTGCTAGCCAGAATGAGGGCCAGAAATCACGTTAGCTTACCTCCAAGCCAAGAAGAAGAAGAGGATGATAATGATCAAAGAACACAGTATTCCATTCCACATGCTTCCACTACTGAGCATGATGAACTGCTAGTGGACTTGAGGAACTTTGTGGCCTTCCAGGGTCAGGTTGATGGCCAGGCTCGCACTCAGGAGATCCTGGGTTATTTCACTCCGAGGTTAACCTCCACACAGACGCCAGTGTTCAGAGAATTGCTTAGGAACATCTGTGACTTCCACAGGCTCCCTGAACAAGAGGGGATTTGGAAACTCAAACCTGAGTACAGATGAAATGAAGGCAAACGAGAGCATTCTTTTATAATAGATTCAGTAAAGACAATGCTTACCATATATGATATAACTCTACACTGGGATAAATGCAATACTTTTTCATGGTTCATGTATATATGTTGATGTCATTTAGCATGTTTAATACTGTTACATTTTGTTCCTTTTTTCTGTACTTCAATTGTTTGTGTTAAACCTGAGATTTACTTGACAATATTCTCTTTATAACTGACAATGAACAAATGTCATTCAGGGAGACAAACTTAACCTGCAACTGTGACTGTAAAAAATTTTTTTTTTTTTTATTGTATTGCATTGAGTAATTTAAATTTTATTATATTGTGGTCTGCTAATGTTTTGTATAGATATGTACAAATGATTCAATCAGTACTGTTTATCTGCTTATTGGTTATATGGAACTATTTCTGGTGCTACCTTCCAATTGGATCTGTTAGTGTGAATAAATAATCTATTTATATGCAAGTGTATATGGATGATCAAGACAGTAAGGCATTATGCAATTCAATATGAATATGAGCCAAATGGGTCCAACTAGAGGTAGTTTTATAGTTCACCTTTTGAATTTGTTTTACTTGAATTCAGTGAAAAACCCTCCAAATTCATCTTTCTCATATGGCCATATGGTTATTAAATTGTAGAAGAGTTTATTTGTTATTTCAGCAGCCTGACACTAGATTTAATTTGGAATAATCATTAAATGTGGCGTATTTTCAAGATGACACTGTTATCATTGGCAATTTTAAATATTATTCCAGTATGCAATTTTATTGTGTATATGATGACGTTCTGGGTAACTCAATGGCTAAACTGTCGGCGTGTTAAGGGTTATTGACTGGTATACTGGCATTTTCTGTATATCTCACCCCCACTGGGGTGAGACAGCTGGAGCATATATCTGCGTTTCTATAGTATCTAACCTTTGGTAACCAAATATGCAGTATGGTTTATATAATTCGACTAAATTATTCTTGGATTTGTGTAAGAGCAAAGAGTGGCTAAAGTAAGAACCTAGAGTGGCTTCAACTCTCGCTGACCGTGGTGCTGAAAACTGAACTTACACTCCACTCCGCTCACGTGCGTTCCACCTCGCCCAGAAACGTATTGTAATTAATAAAGTGCATTAATTCTCCATTTATTCGCTCTAATGCAAACTTTATTTCCCTAATGACCTGGATGGCTATTCTAATGATTTTGAGGTTATACACAGAAAAATATCAAGAATTTAATAGACCAATGTATATAAATGACTTAAAATAAAGATTTAAAAAAAAAGAATGATTCGATACTATATGTTAATAATACACTAGGGCTTTTGTAGTATATATTGAAAATCGGGTTCGGGGTATAAATAAAAAAAAAAGTGTGGTATTCGAATGCAAAATTAAATATCGTTAATAATAATAATGTTGATGTAAACGAGTGCTTGCATCTTTTTAATATTAATAATTATGATAATTATTGGAACAAGTTGTAGTCGTAGTGTATTAGTAGTACTATTTTTTTTTATTAAGAATTTACAAGTAGTAATTTAACATTCTGACATCGAATTAAAGAGATAAACAACTTAATTTGTTAGGAAATGTATATTTCCTGTAAACTAAACCTACGCCTTAGCCTGCCACTTTAAAGTTGTATAGTTTTTCTATTTCTAGTTTTCTTCTGCTTTTTTACCGAGGTCATAATAACAACTTTATTTTCAGCTGTGCATAAATTAATTACACGCATTTAATAACCAAAATATCATTATATTCCCCTCCTTTAATATCGTAAACGCTTTACGCCAGGGAAGCGCTTCATCGTGCACGGGGGCCGTAACGGGCTATTATCCTTGGGTAATGCTATTAGAGAACCAATTATGCGCCATTACATTTCCTCTTTTTGCCGTTTATGTGATTTCATCCAATCCCGCCCTCGACTGCAAAATTTCAGCTGCTACTCGGAGCCTCATTTTCCGCGAGCGGAGGAGCGGCCTGTGTCCCGCGCGCGTCTTAAAAGTAATTGAAAGGGTCCCGGTGCACGTCATTTACGCGCGCGAGGCAAATCAATCCTCGGACCCCTTGCTGTGAACAAAATCAAACTGTGGACGTCCGGCCGCTCGACGAGCGCATCACCGCGCAAAGCGGACTCCTTAACCCATATAACGAGCAATTATTGCGCTGACAGCCAATTTAAAATCCAAAAAACAGTCATCTGGATTTTTTAATATAAAAGCAACTGTGTGCAAAAAAAAAAAAAAAAAAAAAATGCACTGAGTGCGCGAGAGTTTATGGTGTGGGAATAACAAGGCGCAACGCCGGGTGACGGGTTGAAGTGAGCTTGAGGCGCGAGAGCGTGAGTGCGCGCGCGCTCCCTGGAACGGGAGAGACGCTGCAGAGAATGTGACGTTCGGCACCACGTGACCGTGTCACTGGGCGCGCGTGCATGGTGCCCCCCGTCCCAAACCAGTCAGCGCAGAAGTCACAGCAAGACATAATCGAGTTAAAGTCCGAGTACGCGTGAGGTTATAAAGGCGACTTGGTGAAAGCGTACACATTCCGCGGACTGCCGTAAAGACACGTGGCCACTTGATCCTAAAGTCCAATAGCGAGAGAGAGAAAGTGAGTAGTTCAGAGAGAGAGAGAGAGAGAGAAAGTGTAGGAGTGGAAGTGCCGGATATCTGAAGCTGAACAAGAGGAACTCGTATTCTCATCCACAAACCCTGATCGCACAACATCTCCCACAGCAGGTACGAACATTGAGGTTTTTTATTCATTGCGATGTGCATGCAAACTTTAAACATCTGTTTTAAGAGCTTTCAAATAATAACAAATTATTATTATAATATTATATATGTTGTTTTTTTATTACTTTTATATTATTGTTTTTATTATTATTATTATTATTATTATTATTATTATTATTATTATTATTATTATTATTGTTGTTGTAGCAGGTGGAATACTTTGTGGCTGGATTTCTTCGATCTCAGTGCAGCAGGATGTTTTACTTCCACTGTCCCCCACAGCTGGATGGGGAGTGCTGCAGAACTAATACCTGTGAGTTGTTGTTTTATTTCTTTTTACCTGGATCAAATCTGAAAAGACAATTGTATTAATGTTTTATCAGTGTTAACCCGTTGTTCTTCAATTCACCTGCATGTGTTTTATATATATAAAAAATCTGAAAAATGAATATGTAAAGAATATTTATTCGATTTCAACCTTTCAAATAAACCTTTACTTAAACTTCCGCATCAGAATTCATTCAAGTCAATATTAAAATATTATATGCCGTATTATAAAATGTTAACGCGAAGCCTGAAATTTGTTATAGAAATATGAGTTGTGCCGTGGCCCAATTTGCTTAACATATTAAATTCAGTACACACTCAAAAGTAGTCAACATCGCCTTTAACACGTTTCCCACAAACTGAAACGCTTTTGCCCTCCAGTCCAGACCCTGTTTAGTGCCGTCTGCTTGGCCACAGATGGTCAATGTCATGCTTTTTAATCTTTTTCACATTTTATTTCCTCATTTCAATCTGTGTGTTAGTTATAAGACCCCAGACTGAGGAGGACAAAATAAACATATGCATTCTGTTCGTACATTTTTTTGAATGCAGTAAAAAATATGTCAAGGATTTTTTTTATTAATTTTTTTTACATGATATATTTCAGTGAACTCAAACAGCTTTGGGAATCATGCCTCTGGAGATTTCGATGACGGCTTTCTCAGAAGAAAACAACGCAGAAACAGAACAACCTTCACTTTACAACAGGTAGCGTAATGAGCCCAGGTTGGATTGTATTAATATCCTCCGATAATACGATAGGGTGAATATACTTTGAAAAATGAACGAATTAATAAATTATACTCAAGACACTGTGTCAGCTTTCTCTCTAATCCCGGAGTTCTGACTAATGGAAAGCAGATGTGGATAAAAAGAAAACTGGCTGCTCTGCCTC
This sequence comes from Silurus meridionalis, assembly GCF_014805685.1. Classification (NCBI taxonomy): domain Eukaryota; kingdom Metazoa; phylum Chordata; class Actinopteri; order Siluriformes; family Siluridae; genus Silurus; species Silurus meridionalis. Next base: position 17,425,831 of record NC_060885.1, read on the forward strand.
AAGACAAGTCAATATCTTGATTATGATTCATGAAACCATTTTTTTATTATATATTTTGCAGTTAGAAGCCCTGGAAGCAGTTTTTGCTCAAACTCACTATCCGGACGTGTTCACAAGAGAAGAACTGGCTATGAAGATTAATCTGACAGAGGCCCGTGTCCAGGTAAAAACCTGCTCTCAGTTGTTATGGGACAACACAAGTCATATCAGAGCTCTGTGATAGTTTGGTTGTTGGGAAATTATACACTAGTGCCAGGAATAAACTTCATAATGGAATTATTGCACTCTCAGAAATACAGTACTGCATCTTTCCTTTTCTCTGGGGTGGTCCTGTTCTCTTTTCGACCTTTAATATGTACGTTTTCCCTGGAAACCTGGATAGAGTGTATTAAAAGTGCATATATTTGTTTTAAGGGTAAAGCTTTGAAGGTCTCTTAAAGAAAAAGAAAAAACATACTATATCCTTAAAAACACCACTGAAGAGACAATGAAGAAGTAGCTTATTTATTGATTTATTTTATTGTATTTTATTATTTATTTTTACTAAGTGTTTATGATGTCAAATATAAAGCCCATATTGTTCTTTTAGCTCGTTTGGCCAGACAGTAAATTAAAGCTCTCCGTCATTTGCCGGCGCACTTTAATAACATCAACATAATGGGCAATATTAGATTAAGTTGATTAATCGGTCATTCATAATTAACTAGTGATAATGTCCTACACTAATTTGTCCTCGTCTCCAAGGTATGGAAATTACTTAAGTGTTTTGTCTTTACATTAGGAAAAAAAGAGAAGTTTTTAAGCGGAATTGCTTGGATTGGAGTGAAATGCTGTTGTTGTTGTTATTGTTGTTTATTTATTTATTTATTTTTTTGTGTCTTGTTGAGGTCCTGCACATCTGGAAACTTTCCTCCACTCGTGTTTTGCGGCCTCGGCACACATATTCTGTTTGTTATCAATTCGTCTAGGTGTAATTAAATCCACGTATACCCGTATGTAATTTCCTGCGTTCCACATTTGCTATTGGCTTTCCAAGATCTAATTGTAGGAGATGGAATAGTTGGCCTTGTGTTCCCCAGGGTCATTTTACTATCGCTTAAACCCGGCGACGGCAAAGCCATAATGGCGTTCGCTGCTGTAAATTAGGGACTGTAAACAAATTATTGCCTCTCTAATCGGATTACCAGATTCGCATTATTAAATCTGAACATGAATCAGCTGCAGCATGCGGGGATATTAAGCTTACATTATTATTAGGAAATAAATTTTCTTTTTGTTGTATAGGGTTGCAGGCGACCCCTCCTCCGCCTCCTCCTCCTCCTTTGGAAAGTGTCAATTGGTTTTGGTTGCACTAAGACCAAACTGCAAATTGAGATTAATGGTGCAATTATGGAGCATGCAGTGTTAGGGGATCATGACTCTTAGCTGGAAGGTGCAAGGGTGAGATAATGTTGCCACAATTGCATTCTGAATATTGTTGTCCTGCCAGTAAAACGTTGCTTCCTATTATGCTAAATGAATGCTCAGTGTGTAGAGCTTTTGTGTTTGCTGACATCATTGTACCTTTGCACAATGCTGGCCAGGCATTCGAGATATGACTCCATTATAACCCCTTTCCTATTCAAATATGATTAATGCGTTCGAGAGCGCAGCCTTAATCGAATCTGATGTTGTCAAACAATCACTAAATAGGGAAATAAACGACTTCATCACAGTTCCCTCTTAGAAGCAGGGAGACTGTCAGTAGGAAGTCATTAAAAAATGATAATGAAAAATTGCTCAATTAACTGTTGTTATAGGCAATGACCTTCATTCAATTAAGATACAAGAACTTGGGTGCATATGCTCGGCAGTTGTGTTCATGAAGTTAGAACTGAGTCACCATCAACTCTTATAAGGCTGACACTTAAAGGGCTATGACAGCAATCATAAGAAAGTACTCTCAGAAAATGTAGAACCATTAAGTGTTCTACAGTTGTTCCTCTGGGAAAACGCCTAATTGTTCTATGTAGAAATCTACAGCAGAGTGCATTGCTTTCAGAAAGGGTTCCAAGTAGAACACTTTGAGCTGAGCAGTATACTCTAAATAGCATTTATTTCTATATGTGTATTAAACTTTATATGCAGTGTTTTATCATTTTTTGCTACAAAAGCAGTGTGTTTTCAGCGAGAAAATCAGTCATTAGGAAAAAGGTTATTTTAATAAACTGTTTATGAGTTGCTTAGTTGCTCCTGGTTCCATAATCTCAAATGACAGTATAAGACTGTATAAGGACTTTACTTATAATCTTGCATTCCGGTGCTCATGTTAGTTGTCCAGTGTTCTGTATTGTTTAAAGATTATTATCACACTAAGGATGTAATCCCCTTTTGACTCTGGTTCCTCTCAAGGTTTCTTCCTCATAACATCCAAGGGAGTTAGGGATAAATACACATCATTCACCTTTACTCTTAAATTCTTTAAAGCTGCTTTGAGACGATGTTTGTTGTGAAAAGCGCTATAGCAATAAACTTGACTTGACCAATGTTGTCTGTCCAGGTGTGGTTTCAGAACCGAAGAGCAAAGTGGAGAAAAACAGAGAGAGGCAGCTCGGATCAAGAGGGCGCAAAAGAGCAAATTAGTGAAGGAACTCCTTCTGCTAGATCTCTCAACCAGTCTCCTGTTGATCAAAGCAGAAACAAAAAAGAACCTCTCGAAGCCCAACAAAAGTATGTGGATTATTTCATATAAAGTATATAATGTTATTTCTTATGCACAACAAATAATGTTACTGATTGGCACACAATGTTTGACTCTATGTGCTCTTTCTCCTGCACAGCGTTAACAGAGCAGTTGGTGCTGGAGGGCCCTTTTTCCCATCCTGTTTGCCTGGGACTCTTATCAACACTGCAACTTATGCCCAAGCTTTGTCTCAAGTGGCAACTTTGAAAGGTATGATTTTAAATGGTTCTTCACATTATGACAAATGCAGTTAATATTATATAATATGTAACGCAATACATTTGTATGCAAAAGGGATATGCCGCAATTTTGCAGATAGACTAATAAAGATATGACTAATCAAAAATAACGATTTAAAGTTAACATTGCACAAATAGTGTGCAATAATCACACTGTATATTAAATCACATTATTTATGTTATGATGTTTATTATGTCTTATATTCCTAAATCATTTGCTTTAGTTATTGAATATATATCATTTAGTCTGCCACAAATTCTTACATTTTGGTTATTTATTTATCAAGTAAAATACTGATAATTTCCTAAATGCAACTCATTATTGCTTAGTGTAGATTGTGTAATTCTTTGCTTTGATTTTTATATATTTGCTAATACATTTTTACCTGTGAGATTTTTGTCTTATATATATTGTATAATGTGTACTGTATCTACACCTCTGACATGCATGTTTGTATTACAGCAGGAAGCCCTCTGTGTTCTTGTTGTGTGCCTGACCCTATGGGCCTCTCCTTCCTACCTCCCTATGGGTGCCAGAGTAACCGGACGGCCAGCGTTGCAGCTCTGCGCATGAAGGCCAGGGAACACTCCGAGGCTCTGCTGCAGTCAGCCAACCTACTTGGGGCAGTACCTGGGCCAGGAGCAAGAGTTTCTGTTGGTCTCACTCAAAGCACCAATGCAGCGGGAGGAGAAGATCCAAGTCCTGCCTCTGGTTCCTCAAAGATTTCAACCCAAGGAACTACGCCTGAAAAGCAGCTGCATTGCCCAAAGGAGAATCCGGATAAGAAATAAAGGAGTAATTTTTGCCTACACAGCACGTTTCCCCCTCCCGGACATAAGGAATTACAGTCTTATAATGAATGCTTGCTGCCTAGTTCTTATTTCACATGCAGTCAAAAGCATCAGGGCAAGGTGTTCAGTGATATTTACTATTGTATTATAATTTGAGTGTGGGTGCATCAAGCTATTTATTCAATTGTTGTTTATCTATCATTGTTACATTTTGCCTATTATTCTGAATGATATCGCCTATATACCTTCGGCATTGTAAATGGTTTTAATGGTGGAGAGACTGTTTGTGGGATGAATTTACCCTGGCTGCCAATGTGAATTCATATATTTTTCCAGCCACTTTGATGTAGGACTTATACTGCCTTGTAAACTGTGAAGTCAGGTGATGTAAGAAATTGCATTGTGTGAAGGACAATTTTTTTTTTCTAAAATGTAAAAAAAAGATATATATACCATGCGCTAATATAAATGACCTAATGTAAAATAACATGCAAGTGTATATCTATTGTGTTTTCTTGATCTGGTAAAAGCAATTTCATCTTACTGCTCATGGGATGTGACACTCTTGTTGTCATCACATCTGCAAGGCAATGACAGACTGTGAGTGTTCTCACTCTGGTCCTGTTTTGACATGCTCTTTAAAACAATTAAACATGTAGACATTCATGTACGTTGTCTGTTGCCTATTGCACACACCATCTGGCTGTGATCAATTATTAATTGACTTCCTTGTATACGAAAGGTAGCGCTGAAAAAACGGAAGCGAGGTTTGGTCTTATTATTTATTTAGTTAACGGTAAACCACAGACTCATTCACATTTGATGCACAGACTCTTTACTAAGTAGATGCATATAAGGTTGGTGTAATGTAAAGGCTATAGTTGTAGTTGTAATGTAAAGGATTCATTGTTCATGAGATGCCTTTTATGCTGTCAGACCATCAGAGTACCTTCGTTTGAAGCTGACATGCTCACATTATACTTGCAAATATTTTAATTGAGCTATTTCTGACACTAAGAATATACAGTAAATTCCAAAGTTATCAAGAAAGAGATTCTTAAAAAAAAAAAAAATTAATTTAGAAAAATTAAATAAAGCAGTCATGTGCCCTGTAGAGATTTCCTCCTTCTTCAGCATCATGGTTGATAAAAGTTGCTTGCATTGACCACTTTTCTCTAAAAGTAACTTTTAACACATTCGACACGTGAATTAATTAATCAAGTGTTCCGATGCTTTTAATTGGTTGACTATAAAGAAAAAACCTACATGTTTAAGTCTACTCATTTGGAGGCTAGTCGGAGGTCTGATGATGTTCAGCTAACTTTAGGTTTATTTGTTCTAACATTTTTAATTTTGCATGTAGTTGATCTGCAGTTATACTATTCTATACATATATACATTGTTAAGGGCAATTTGGTAGTTCTCTTATAATTAATCATAGGTTTTCAAGATAGAAGTCAGTTTTAACATTCATAGTCACAGTGAGAGTCAGTAGGAGTTTTCGAATTGTTACAAATCAGTAAAATTAGTATATTTCCTAATTGTGCAATCCTTTTATATAGTATCATCAGTTATAATCAGCAGACAATCATCATTTTCTTCACCAAATTCCATCAAAATCACTAATTAAGGGCCTGACAATGAATGTACAACACTTAATAGGACTGCATCTGAAAAGGACTTAAACTGATTAAATTCATGTCCTTGAGGATTTTCAGTAAATTACTTTTGATAGTCAATAACGCAATTAAGTACACTACACACACATTAGCATGAATAATTGATATGGAATTATGTATCATCACAAAGTACTGTCTTAATAATTCATGACGCAACACCCTACTGACATGGCAGAGCTCAATAATGTCAAAAGAACTGTACGCTGCCAGACTATGCATGTGTTTCTCTGGAAAGTACATTTTTTTGTTTTAAAATTAAATGTGGAAAATAGGATTTGAATTTGAGTTCTTGGTTTACTTTCTGAATATTCAGCACATACAGCACCTTTTGAAGTCATTTCTAATGCCACAATTCTTGAAATTATATACATTTTGCAAACATTGGGATCGAAATAAAAAAGATAAATGTAGCTCTGAATGAATGACACAGTACATGTATACTTAGATATTTAGTTTCATGAATAATAGAATGATTCGTTTTTTGCTTGGGTGTCCTTCATAGAAATGACACTTGTTTTAGAAAGTGATAGAAAATATCAAATTAATCAATTTTGATAATTGTTCAACCTGAAAATAATGGAATAAATATGAAGATAAAACACCTTTATTCTTCATACAGAGCCATTCTTTTTTAGTAACCTATTATTGTTTGTAGCAATTCAGTTCCGTTTTTGTATATTTGCATTATCTGTATACCAGGTTTACTACATTTCTGACTTGTTCAGTGTCAAAGTTACACACATAAATTCAGAATAACGACATCTTCTTATTATGGTTGTTTTTGGTTCACACAATACAGACAGACATTAAATCATGCATCATTTAGCACTGCATTTATTTAATTTGCATTTATTTAATTTTGAACACCTCATATTGTGATGTATTATAATTTCATATTTATTTCTAATAATATTTTGATTCTGTGTATTTTTTTATTGTACACAGACCTTAACGGTGAATTTTAAATATTACATACAGTAATAATTGTAATGATATTTAATATATTATGAGGAACTTAGAAAATCAGTTTGTTAAACTGAGATGCATTAGATAAAAAGGTTCATAATAATTTTGTTTTTGGAAATTTTGATTATATTTTATTGAGAATATTTAATATTTTATGTATGCAAATGAGTTAAATCTCTAATCCATAAAGCCTCTAATGTTGTTCCTTAAAGGGTAAAGTTTCCACATGTGAGCTTTTTCTTATTAGTATAGGCTCCAAGTAAAACCTTTAACTAGCAGAATAACCCTTGTAAAAGCCTTTAAGTGTACTAAGTTAACAGTATCTTAATTAGCTCTTAGCTGAAAACTTGACATTTTTCCTTTGCATCAACTGACATTTGTTTTGGAAGCCTGTATTTAATAAAAGCGTGGGGAAAATGAGCTATTTGTTAATAATAATCTGCTTGCAAATGAGTAATTGCACTGTCGAAACAAATGAGTTGCACAGAGTTAAGAACTCAAAAGTTGTACGTTTGAAGAGAGGTTTTAGTAATATTTGCATGTTCGTGTAGATTATTGATAATTCAGTGACATTACATACATTTCAACATTCTCTTAAATCGTTCTCAAAAGCATTGTTATATTAAATTAGCTGGAGAGTAGCCAAAACCTAGAAAAAAAAAAAAAAAAATCATTTGGTTTAAATTCTGTTTTGTCAGTCTTAATGAGTTTTTTGTTTCATTAATGATGTATTGTCACTGACGCTATAGCCAAACTCTGGAGCTCTGTCAGTTTTGAGATGTAGGTCTGCTGCACATGGTATGATAAAGTCATTTGTGTGTACCACAACAGCCCATTCCTGCATTAGAAGATCAATAACTCAATCAATTGGGCTTGTTTGTGGTAAAGAAAAATATATTTGTTAATGCATCTGACAATGCTCTAAAATGTCTCTGTGCTTTCCTCAGAAATAAAAAATGAAAAAATAAATGTACGATCTCCAACCTTTTTAAATGCATCTCATAACAAGGAAAATTTCTGTTTGTAATTGCAGTAAGTGCATTTCTAAGCTCAATATGAAATACTTTACATGCATGTACTAACAAAGAGGTTTCTCAGTAATTTTAAATGAATTTAGTTTGTAAATTGACACCAGCCTATTATAAATTATGCAAACCTGCCATAAAGCATTCATCACTAAAGGTTTGTGCATATTTATTTATTTATTTATTTATTTATTTATTTATTTATTTATTTATGCATAAAATTATCTATTAGAATAGAAACTTGCACTATTGACTAGAAATGTCGTTATGGCAAGTGATCCTAAAGGGTACAATACTGTGTCTGTCCACTAGAGTGGTCCATTGGGCAGATGCCGTGACATTCAGTACTCAGACGAATCCAGCAGTAACAGATGAAGAATGAATATTGAAGGAATTTCAACGCTGAAGAAAATGTTTCAAATTTAATATCATAATTAATTGAATGTAATGTCATGTTTGTTATAGAATGAGTATTGCATAACCCAGTGCTAAAATATTTAAGTTTTTTAACTTTTCAATAAATTGACAAAGAGATGGATTTGTTTTTAGTGACAGTATCACAATTACATGGCAACCAAACATTATGAGCGAGATATTAATTTACTCATCATCAAATAAACTCTAAATCACAATATAAAGATTCATTTAACTTATTTAGGAATTGCTAAAAAATAAAATGTGAACCATGATTGTGTAAAATATTATATAAACTTAATAACTGAACAAATTGTATTTTTTATTTGGTTTATACAGTGCCAAGTGTCAAACAGCTTAAATTTCAGAATATGTACAGACTTTTGCTGAAATACAGCAACATCTAAATGTATAAAAGAGCATTAAACCAATAATGTTCAGAGAAATGCTATTTGGGAGGATTTGTTACATTTTACACAAATAAAGACAACAAACTGCTAATTGTGAAACATTCACACTGGTATCCATACAAGATGAACTGTGTGTAAATTTTGCAATAAAATTCTTGCAAAATTTGTGAGAAACTATTAAAAACCAGAAAGCAATGACAGCTGAATCTGAAACAATTAAAAAAGCTAATTGGTTTGTTTGTTTGTTTGTTTGTTTGTTTGCTTGCTTGTTTTGCTTTGTAGCTGTATTAAATAACATAACAGAAAAATATTGAAACATTACTAACGTGATTATTAAAGTCTCTGAACATTTATTCTTTTTTTTTTAGCCTTCGGTTTTACCTGTGAAGTGTATGGGAGGAAAGCAAAACATTTTGAAGTTAAAAAACATTTATCAGAGCAATTGTACAAATATTGAGAGTGACCTCATCCATAACGTCAAACACTGACATCATCAACAACCTCCACAAGTCAGGGGTGAAGGCATCACAATCCACATTCTGAGGTAAACTTAAACATCAGAAATATAGAGACTTTACCACAAGATGCAAGGCAGAGAACCAGACTTCAGAAAGAAGTAGAAAGATGAGCCATAAAACTAAAAACTAAGAAAATACACTGCCAACACAAGAAATGACTTAATTAGGGGAAAACGCAGAAGGTGCAAGTCAATCAGCAGACCATAGTAGAATACAGCATCATTTTCCCTCCTAGAGAGGACACTAAAACAATTATTGAAATAGGTATCACAAGTTTGGAAAAGCATAAGAAAGTAGAAAACAACAATGTGGTGATGTCCCAAATTTGATGCAATTATTCCAATAAAAATGGATAGGAAAATGTATCTAATTTCTGCATTTACTTTTTTATACTTTTGTTGATCTAAAAATGTGTTCATGTAGTTTAAAACATCTAGGGGAAATAGAAGCTGATATCCTTAACTTTTGTCTCATACTTATCAGCTGATCCAACCCATCTCTTCAGTCTACAGCAAAAACGCATGGTCTTGATGTTCCAACAGTTTCGGAGGAAACTGTTTATGTGTCACATGAGCGTGACTTTTTTTTAAGACTGTGGAGATTTGGGAGATATTTACATGTAAATATACATTTCTTCTAAAATGGAATGCATATCTCCTTTGTATAGTTGTGTTTTTCTTAAAGCACTGCAGCTTAAAAACCAGCAAACCTTACATTTATTCTCAAAGAGCTTATTATTATTGCATTTAATGAATCATTGAACAAGTTCTTATTCACAAAGTTAGATATACATTTATTCATGAGTACACCAGTCAGGTATTCTCCACTGCAAAGTCTTCTAATTCACTCATTGTTATGATGTGTGTTTTCCTCGGAGTCATTCTAACATTTTCGTTGTGCAAAATTTCCCTGGCGGTTTGTTCGTGTGTCCTATACATCGGTCTGTTGTGCTGCTGGACATTCCTGTTACATTCTGGTTCACAAATCTCCTGTTCCCTTTGTTTGTGATTTGCTTTCAACTGGTTCTGTCCTTCTGTGAGAGCGACCGGTGCTGACATCTGGGATGATGATCTTACAGACGATGAGACAGAAACAGGCATAGGAAGAAAACCAGGGTACACCACATACTGGGGACTCAACACCTCCACAGATGCTGGCTGTGACGAGGAGCTCTGGGATCTCTGGCGTACATTGAGCTGGAGATATTTTCCTGTCTCTGGATCAAAAAAAGTCTTGGTCTTGACCTGCACTGGCATGTCCACCATGAAGATTTGCCCCGAGTTCGGGTCTTGTAACAGTCTTCTTTGGGTCATTGGAAAAGAATGAGCCACAATGCTAGGTGCAGGAGGGGCATAATTTGGTTCAGCATGATATTGTGATATCGAAGGTGAGGACTGAACTGACTGAGGTGTGGACGAATGCACCATAGGTGAAGATGGCAAGCTCGAGACAGTTCGGATGGACTTACTCTCAGTTTGTACTGGAGTCTCAGAGTTTATCTTGTCCTCTACCTTTTTGATTCTCCTGGTAGTGAGTCTTTTAGCACGACGAAGGGCTTTATCTGTTTTAGGAGGAACAGTAGGTGGCTTACTTGCTGGTCTCAGGTCACTACATGCAGATTCAGGTCTCTCATAGCAGGCTGATTCCGGTCTTTCATAACATGAAGATTCTGGCCTTGCATAGGTATGTCTACTGACTGAAAGCACTTCTGAACTAGCAGCTAGACCCTCCACAGATGTTGTAATGTTGAGTGATTGGGATTCATCCTCTTCAGGCATGTGGCTTCTTGGTTCTTTCTGTTCTATTAACCCTGGGGACAGCACTTTGTTTCGAGCTTGGATTTCTTTTGCCCTTGGGAGTTGATGTGAAGTTATTGATTGCTCATGAAAAACTGGAAAATTTGCAGACTCTTTTGGATCATTCTCATGACTGTATTCTGCTTTGTCTTTTTCTGAACCCCAACAGCTGCCAACTGGGGAGCCAATTCTGAATTCTTCAGAGAATGATCTACAGAAGTGTGGCCTAACAGTTTTAGTAACCGAGGAAGGTTTGGCTGTGTTATCTTTCACGCTGAACATGAAGTGCTTCCCAACGGCTGGAGAAGAAGTGCAAGAGCGCAAAGGCGCTGTTGCATTCATTTCAGTCGACTCTTTCTTTGAAGCCTTTATGTGGCTTAATGAATGTGGTTCATGATTGTTTTTCGGTTTTGTCTCATTTTCCATAGCATTGACAATGTAGTATTGTAGCTCCTCTTCATTTTTCACTTCCTCTTTAATTGTGTTTTCTACATGTTTATTTCCATCATTAAGTTTTATTTTAATTGACGCTTGTGGTAAGGATTGAAACTTATTTACTTGTGGATAAACACTCTTTTCCAGCATGTTCGCATTAGCTGGCTGTTTTAACTGGGGGTTGTTTTTGCTTTTAGACTGTACAGGATGAGTAGCTTGATCCACTTCATGGCTTCTGGAATATCCATCGTTTTGTGTAAACAAAGCTTTCATAGTGTTTGATTGCATGTTTTTAGTTAATGTTTTTTCTTTTGTGCTTTCAGTATCTTTTATAGCAAATGCTCTATCATCCAAGCTTTTAGCCAATGATCCAAGGTTTGGATGCACAATGCTCTCACCTTTGCGTGAGGACTGATTGTGCCCTGCAAGTATATCATCTGATATTTTGTATGTTTGTCGTTCCTGAACTTGTAAAGGTGTTGCTCTTGTATTCGAATTCTCAGACTTCTTATTTACAGGCAGCTGTTTGCTTTGCTCTGTATCACCCACAGGCATAGAAAAATTTACTTTCTGTGGCATTGCAGGTGATAAATTATACTTTCGATACGTGTTCATTTTTTGAAGTAAATCCTTTTCAGTAATTGTGTCCTCTTCAGCAGAGATAACTCTCAGCCGAGCATAATCAGCTAAAGCTGAGATTTCTGGCCTAGTCATTTTCTTTTCCTTCTGTGTAACTTCAGTCTCAGTGAAAGTTACTTCTTTCTTTGTGGTCACAGTATCATGATTTTGGCTGTTTTTATTAGAGTGAAGCATGTCAATTCCATCATATCTACTTCCTTGACTTTCTGGAAGAGCCTCTTTCCTTGGATGGCTCACATTACTAAGATCTTTTTCGTCTCCTAAAACCTTTCCACTGTTTTCTTGAAATAGCTCTATGCCAGCCTTGTGTTCTATTTCTCCAGTATTTTTTTGAATGTTGTCAATTATAAGTTTTTTAAAGAGCTCATCATTTTTGTCTTGTGGCTGAGCTTTTTCCTCTTTTAGATTTTCTTCACTCATAATGGATTCACACTTTGAATCTTTGTAACCTTTAATTAAAGATGATGCTGTCTTTGGACCTTTACTTAATGATGTTATTTCAACTGTTACGAGTTCTCTCACTTTTTGTGCTGGTTCCCCTTTCCATTTCTCATTTGCAAGTCCTTCTAACCCATCCTCTCTCATGCTTGAAGTAGATGATGCTTTTGTTCCTGTAAATTTTGCAGGTGTTGCGGTTTGAGCATTTTCACTTGCATTATTAAGTGTGATGGCACCTCTGGTTTTTACAGCATCTGCCTTTATTTGGTTCTCTTTCTCATTTGTATACATTTCTTTATCTACCTTTGGACCATCTGACACCTCAGCATGAAACGCATGTTTGATTTTATTCTGATTACAATTACTATTCTCTTGGGTCTGTTCATTAGTAAAGGGTGGAATTTCTTTCTGTAAAACAGTCACCTTACTGGCTTTTACTTCATTGCTTGCCATGAATTTGATGTGTTCAGGTTCTGGGAATTCACTGTTGGTGCAGACTAACTCTTTTTTATTGTTTTGTAAAGCTTTGTTGTCTCCAGTTTCTTTGCTTTGCTTTTGCTCTTGTTGGAGAGCATCCTTTTCTAATTCTTCTTGTGTCCTGTATTGCAATGTGGAGCTTTTTGTATGAACTGTTTGATTAACTGTATTTTGACTGTTCTGAACCAAAGATGCTCTTGTGTCTTGGGTTTTAATCCTGTTCTGATCATTTGTCGAGGTTTTAGAACTGGCTTGGAGTAAATCAGTTGTGTGATTGAGTGACTCTATTTTGAGTGATCCAGCTCTATGTAGTGTTTCATTTTTACATTTCACTTGTACCATCTCAGTGTTTTTATCTTCATCATTATCTTTCTTTTCGTTCTCCATTTTCTGTACTTTCTTTGCAACTTGCTGGCTTTCCTTCACTGGAACATTTCCTTTTTCCACAGTCTGCTTTGCTGACTGACTATCTACAATGTCTTCACAAACTGACACAAATGTTGACATGAGGATATCTTGTTTTGCTGAAACATCCTCTTCATTGTTTCTCTCAGAATGCACAACTCCATTGTCTCTTTGTGTGCTTCCTTCATTAACTGACTGATGCTCTTGTTTTGAGTGAGTAAAACATAGCTCATGGTTTTCCTCAGCGTTCCTCAAATGTTTAGGGGAAGCTTCTGGAGACTTCAGCTTTCTAGATTCAGGAGAATGTTTTTTTGTGAAATCAGCTGATGTCAACATTTTTTCAGCAGGCCTATAGTCAATATCCATTGTATTATTCTGCATTTTCTGTAAAGAGTTATCAGTACTTTCTTCCTTTTCATCTCCTTGCTTTTTATTCTGCTCTTTTTGGTCTGACTCCAGATGAATTGTATCTCCATTAGGAACCACATATTTGGCAAAGAGACTCTCATAAGATGAACTAATATTGTCCACCTCTGTTGATCTATAATAATCAAGTTTGTCTTTGCTTGCAGTAGAATCACATTTTCTTACCACAGTTTCTTGTTCTGCCACATTGTTTTTTACAAGCAATCTTACCTCTTTACTATCCTCTTTACTTTCAAGGAAATCACTTTCTTTATTTTTATTGCTGAATGTTTCTTTGTCTTCTTTGACTGTGTGCTCTATTGAAAGCTGTTTTTCACTTTTTTCTTGGTTTTCTGGACCAGTTGTAATAGAAGCATCAGACAAGCTTGAAACGGAAATACTAAAGATTATAGGTTCGTCCTCCGAAACAGCTTCCGATGTGCTTGAAACACATATACTGTATATTACAGGCTCATCCTTGGGTGAACCATCTTCCTTACTTGCAATGTGAATTACATGGCTTTCAGATACTGGATTTATAATGGCAGCACTGTTGTCTGGAGTAGGCTGGCTAACGAGTTGTTGATCTTGACCATTTATTGAGATGACTGGACTGGAAAGCTTCTCTTCGGATGTTTCCCATTTAATGCCAGTGGAGTTGAACCCATCACTACTATATGTTCTTCTCTCATCACTGGACTGTTTATTTTCCATAGGTGTAGAATCAGTATATTCATGAAAGACTTTTGCCTTTTGCTTATAATATTCATTGTCTGGGGTTCTTTCAATTTCTTGTTGTAGTTGTTGATCATTGTTTTCGATTACTTCTTTATCACTTATTATCTGCTGATTTTGGTTTTCTCGTTTGAGTTTTAAATTTAATTGAGACAGAGTTTCTTGGACCTCACCGTTTTCTTCACAGTCTAGTTTTGTTATTTCTGGTTCTTGCTGAAGAGAATATTTGTTCTCCTCTGAAGAATCAAGATTGATACTCTCTACATTACTTAGGCTTAAAGTTGTTTGAAATCCTAATTCTTTGTCAGAACTTGCATTTTGCGATGACTTTAATGTATCAACATTAACAGCAGTATTCTGAGGTTGGTGAACAAAAGTATCTTCAGTTGTTTTCACTGTTTGGATAGCCTCTGTCTGAATGTCTTGTTTATCTAAACATGATTCTTTTTCTATAGGCTTAGAAGAACCCAGACAACTTAACTTTGGTGAAATTTCAAAAAGCACCATTTGATTGTCACTAATTTTACTATGTCCACTTTGAAGAAGTTCCACTTCTTTTTCACTGTTTGTCATTTGTTCATCAGGTAAAGCAGCTTTTAAATTTATCATATTCATGGTCTCCTCAACAGCAACTGCTTCATCTTTTGTCCAGTCTGATTGAGTTTTGTTCTGTCTTGTAGACATTTCAAACCGACTTGCATTTGGAATTGTATTGTCTTCACTTGTGGATGTTTCTTCCAAGTCATAGCATTTCAGAGAATCTGTTTTACTATCAGTAGTAAGTTTATCTTCATTGACATTTGACCACTGTTCTTTTGTTTTGTTAATGGAGCATTCATGGGTTATAGCTTTCTCTGAAATGTTGTACAATGAAAAAGGTTTGTTGTTGGTTGCTGCTTTTACAAAGACCTCATGTTTTGGACTGTCATTGCCATTCTCTTTTAATGTTGAATACTCAGTGATATTTGACGTGCATTTCGTAGGCAAAACAGATAAGATCTTATTTTCATTCTTGGTAAAAGATTCGTTATAACTGAAAACCTCTAGAGTTGGAGACCTTGAGAAACATTTGTCCGGAATTGTTCCATTTGCAACATCACTATTATTTGTACACTGCTCCTTCTCATTGTTAATGCTAGGTTTGTTAATTTGAAATTCTTTGGATTGAACAGCATTTTGAACAAATTTCTGGTCCTCATCTGTAATCTCTTCCTCTTGAGGTTTTATGGTTTGTATTTTTATCCTTTCTTTCTCATTAACAGTGTTCTCTTTCTCAGAATGTATATCTCTTTTAGGTAATTCGACTTTTTTGGTGTTAAGAGATTCATATTTTGGCTCACATTTGCCTTGATTTCTTTGTTCTTTGGTTAAAGAGACACTTGAATAAGTAATGTCCTGAAAAAGATGATTCAGTTTTTCTGCAGTAATTTCTTTCTTTGGTGATAGAACTTCCTGGGTGATTTGTCCTTTTCTGCTGTTTGGAGCTGTACTTTGCTTTATTTGATTTCTTATTGGTATAACATGTTTAGCAAGGCCTTTTTCTTTTATTGCCGATATCTCCTTTTGTGCATGTGCTTTTAATTTTGAAGTAAGTATCTCTTGTTTGGTTTGACCTTTTTCTTTGTATGAAAGTGCCCTTAGTGTCATCTTTTCATTCTCATTATTTATAAATATGTCTTTTCCTGGCCTCTCTTTCACATCATTTGCAATATGTGACTCCTTTCTGACATAGCCATATGATATATTTTCATGTTTGCAGTGGGAAACTCCATCTTGCAGTGCATGTGACTGAACTTTAGATGGTTCGGTTTTAGCCGCTATGTCCTCGGATACGTCAGATGTAACTGGAGAAGTTAGATTTTCTAATTTAGTTGAGTCACCAACTCTGCCATTTAAAATGTGTTTATTTTCTCTGATTCTTTTTGCTTGTTGGTTGTCTCTGACAGAGAGAATGTCATTGATGCTAAATCTGTCCCCTCTTGCCTGTGAAGTGTTATTATTTTGCAAAGTTTTTTGAGTATTTGGTATGTTAAAATCTGTATTCATATCACCTTGCTTGTGATATATCTGACTGGGGGCAATAGAATAGGTTGGCTTGTGCTCCTCAGTTTTGGCTCTGTCCTCTGTTATCCAATTTCTTTGGCTTATTCTTGCTAAATGTGCTGCACTTTGCTGCTGAATACAAGATGCCCTTGATAGAGAGTGTACATAATTTGATTCTTCTGGCTGTCCTGCTTTTATTTCAGATTGCTGCAGTTGGCTTGACATACACTTAGCAGTTGTTGCAATATGCCACTGTTTGTTTGACTCATATTTGTATGGCTGATAGGCAACAGATCCTTCGTTATAATGATATTTCTTTTCCATTGATTGCAAAAACTGTATTCTCTGATTATAATCACTTTCAGTCTCTATATCCATTGCAGGATGTTTCATCTCTTTTTGAAGACATAGTTTTTCATGTGTTGTAATTTCTGGTGTCCTTGTAAAGTTACGTTCATGCAAATTTTGAGACATTGCATGTGTATTTGCATGGCCATCTTTTATCTGCTTGTTTGAGAAACGTTTATCAACATATGTCTGGAAGAAGTTATTTGTGTCATGAAACTGTTTGTCTTTTGAAATAGAACTCATACTTATCTTTTCATTCAGTTTATTTATGCACGTCTCCTTTTTCATAGTGTAGCTCTCATTGGCTGCAGGTAAATATTGCTTAGTCGTAGCTTTCCTCTGTTTGTCCATTTCTATCATTGCAGCTATTTCTCCTTTAAATGGCATTACATCTTTCAACCCATTATTATTAACCATTTCCTTAGTCACCATATTTATGGGTCCTGTTCTTTTCCAAGAAAGATTTTTTTCAGTCACCTGATTATTCATATATCCAGAACTTGAGTTTCCTACAATGTTCCTCTCCTCAAAGTTCAGATGACCTGCATCTTCGCTCCTATACAAAGATTGTTTTGCTGCCATTTCAACTGACAGATGTGCTGGATGTTTGGAAAAGATGTTTTCCGTTTCCTGTATTGCTTTTCCAAATGTCCTAATACTGCCATTATTGTGACACACTGGGCTCTGACCACTATTAGAAAGTCCTGAATTTCTTGATAACTTATAATGCTCACTCTCTCTGTTAGTAAGAAGATTAGGATTATTTGGTGTACTCAGATAAGGTATATTGCATTTTGCAGTGTCATATTGAGACACTAAGGTCATATTGTCATGTGATTTATCGGTGTATTGGTTGAGCTCTGCTGTTTGCACTAAGGAAAGCTCATAATTTGATTCGACTTGGTTACAAAGCTCCCAAGCGACAGGAGCTAAAGAATGCTCCTGATTGGACACTTTTGATCCTGATGCTTCAGAAAGTCTGGATTCACAAGCTTCAAGCTTTGATGGATGCTTATTCATATCTGCTGTCTCTAAACCTTTAAATTTTGAAGGACTGTATGTGCTTTTTACTCGTTTTCTGTTGTCCTTTAGGTTGAACAATAGACTTGATGCTTTGGCTTTGTAGCTATCACGCAGTTGTTTGGCTTCAGACTGTGGTTTCAGGTCACTGTCAGACTCAGAAACCAAAGGAGTATGTGCAAATTGAAGAACTTCTGATGTTCCTGTTTCTTGTCTCCCAGGAATTACAGGTGTCAGAAGCTGAGTAATGTTGAATGGGGTTATCCTACTGGACATTTCACTGCTGCCCAATTTTCCTACTTTGTGTTGAATTTCATATGCATGTTTACTGTGATAAAGCAAGCTAGAATCCGGCCTGTGCACTTTCTCATTGGTGGGTGAAACTGTTGAGGGCCTGTTGCTTGGCAGTTTGTTTTTCACACAGTTATTTTTCCATGGAGGGCAGTTAGATGACACTTCAGACTCACATCGCTTCTCAATGGCTGAGGCTTTTTGGATTACCGTGGACCGAGAGCGCTGAAAGGCTGCAACATCCTCAATTTTTCTTCTGGTAAAATGTCTGCCTTCTACTGGAGAGCTTGCAATCCTGTGTGTGGCTGTGAGCTCTTTGTACAGAGCAGAATCATACCACCTAGGACATTCAGTGGCTGACACAAACCGTGAAGGATCCCCCCTTTCAAAAGGGAATCTGTTATAATCCTTCCATAACTGGAAAGGACTCAATTCACTGTGGAAGAAAGTGTTAGTGGTGTTTAGTGCCTTGAACCTAGTTTTTGTGGAGGTTGCTGTGTTCATCTGGGCCACTGAGTGAAAGTAATTTCCATAAGACTGTAAAGAGCCTGACTTATAATTTGGATGGTAACCAGAGGAAAACTCTGACAGTTCTTTCTGAATACTTAGCAGAGCCGATTTGTCCCATGACTCGCTATTAAAGTCTGGGTATTTGTCCTTTACAGTGTCAGGAGCCCCACTATCAGAGTAACTTTCACCTGAACTGAAGGCCTTAATGAGCGATGAAACTCTGGAAGTGCTTCTTTTCTGTTGCCATGTCGCCTCCATAGAGCCATTGCTTATATAAGACAAACCTTCATCTCTGAAAACATGCGCTTGTGCTATATCCTCATAGGAATGCTGGAATGTCGAGGCCACCTCAGATTTTCTTTCTGTCTCCTTATACTGAATACCATGAGCAAAGGATTCATGGCAGTCTGCCCTCGAATCTTTCTTTTGGTGGGCTTCTGTAACACAGGCTTTGTGCTGATCAGCAGGGGAGGAAACCTCCAAGTCATTGTAGATGGCATCCTCTCCAATGCACAAACTCCTGAAGCTCGATCTGTGAGGCTGCTCACCTCCCGGTCAGTATCATCGATAAAACTTCCCACACTCAATGTGTCACTGATGCCATCTGAGCACTTGCGAGGGCCATGTGCGCTTCCCCGCCGGTTTGCTTGGCGTTTCTCCAGAGAGCTCATTTCAAATACTTGCTCATATGAGCAGGACACAGATCCTTGTATCGGTCTCTCAGATTGCCTACTTATGAAGTCTTGCTTTCAAGCAGTCCACCTTTTAAAAGGTGAACAGCTTGTGGTTCTTTTCTGCAACAGAGTCAGAAAAAAGTGTCAAAAGTGTGGCACAAAACAACATGAAACACACCAATGATTTAAAAAAAAGGTACAAATATTAAATCATTTCTCAGAGCATTTTGATATTTGATGGAAGCAAAAATGTGTTACAGGGCTCAAAAACATTGTTGTCAAGCTGCAGCATGAGTCTCAATAATGACCTTCATGACATGTGGTTAATAGAGACACGCTGTTGCTATGCACAAGAAAGAGTGTAACTTACATCACATGAATTATTTTTAGAGTAGCAAGATGCTTTCCATTTTCATATTAGGCACACATGCTATATGTCAATGTAAATATTTAAACTAATACTGAAGTTAATAAAATATATTCAAATTCAATAATAATGCACAATGTAATTAATTATCTATCTAATTCTTCTATTTTCAGTTGATTTTGCATAATAACACCCATTAAGCAACATTTTTTTTATTTAGTTTATTAGGAATATCTAAATGCATTGCCAGAGCAAAATGATAAAAACCCTACCTTCCCCTTTACTTTTATTCTCTTCATTATTTTTTTATGTGGTATTCAGTAAGAATCCATAATGAAATTATGGCATATTTTCTATAAGATTTACAGGATATTTTGCTCGAAATATCTATATAGAATATCATCAAATATGTCAATATTATTTTCTATTAATTTTGCAGCTGCCGCACAGTCCTCATACATGACCCAGAATAACTCCTTTAAAATCATCTTTTATCACTTGGCTCAGACTGCCAATCAGGATCAAGCACCATCATATCATATTAAGTTACATTTGCATTCAGTTAAACTATAAACAGTAATAATTAGGAAGAAAAAAAAAAACCTTAAACAAATCCTAAATACTGCATGTTATATGAACTATTTTGTATGCTGTTACAGAAATGTAAAATTTAAAATTTTGCTTATGCTTCCCGACAAAAACAAAACAAAACTCATGTTATGTATCCAATGGGCCAATGAACCATTCAAAGCACAAAAATTTCATTTTCCTCTGTACTTGCTTGTACATTGGGTATATTTTTAACTTTTCTAATTTCTCTAATAGAAAATGAGATCTGGAAGCCATGCTTTATTGAGAATATATGTCTATTATTTAATCACTACATGTAAAGTAAATAAAATAAAGATGGTGTTTTATGATAGAAAAATTCATTATAAAATCTGTTTTAGAATTCTTCATGGTGTTTAAATGGCTAATACATTTTCTGATTAATATCATTTAATCTATGTATCATACACCAATATTGAATGCAAAAAAGCAATAAACCCATAAAAAAGTTGATATATTTTTACACTGCTTACCGTTTGGCCTTTGTTTCCATGTTGTAGTAGTAAATAGTTTCCAAGACTAGAACACAACCAGCAAAAATCCAGATAATTTCAAGTCCACAATTTTGCAGTAATGCCCTTCTGTTTAATTTGTTCACTTCACACTGGGGAAATTTTTTTTTACCTTTCATTCCAGAAAAAAAGAGAAGCAAAGTCCACTTACGATTAAGAACCCTGCATGGCTGTAGCCTTGACTCAGTGATAGAAAATACACTGAAATAGCAGTGACTTCAGAGAGCGAGACACAGAGTTGAGTGAGTAACACAGGGTGAAGGCTGACCGGTTGGTGTCAAGTGACAAAGTAATGAAATAAACATGCTTCTTAGCTACTATTATACCCATACCTTTCCATTTTACTTAATTCTGACCTTAAAATTTGTAAACCCAATGAAGTGGAAATGATGTTTAGATCCAAATAAATATCCTGTTCGAGTTGTTGTTGTGGTTAGCAGGTGTTTCAGTTTGGACACATTTGCCCTGGGGGTAAAAATAGCCTGTTGATTCAATCACTCTTTTTTTTTCTAAGGCAGCAAAGTGCTATAGACTTCTTAACAAAAATGTTGTTTATGAATTTGTTTATTGCATTATACTGCAAAATAACAAATGCAAAGAACCTAAATAATTTAGTCAATTATTTGGCCAGCACATAATAATAATAATAATAATAATAAATAATAATATTTGTATTAATCTTTCTCTCAATCAAATAATTTATCTCAGAGTACTAAAAGAGCCACAATCCTCTTTAAACCATCTCTCCCTAACCACTTTATTCACAAATGGCCCCCAATATTAAGCCTGTCTTGCTTTACGCCCAGTCACTGCTATAATAGGAGATGGGTACAGAGAAACTTTCCCAGGAGGCATGGCTGCAGTCGAATGCTGGCTACTTGTGAGTGATAGACACTCACACATGGACAGTGAGAACAGCAGGGTTGGCCATTATTCACCACAGCCGTCCTCCCTGCTCTTTACTGCACTGCTTTCTGTAAAAACAGTAGCTCCCCCACTGTCTCCTCTAACTCAGTGCTCTCCGTGCCTCTGGATCGCCTCAGGGCTGTTTCACAGTGACAAAAACAGAACATAGCATTCTTTATTCTCAATGGAAAAGATACACCGAGTTAACATTTTGTCAGAATGAAAGGTTGTTTTTTTTAGCATGAATGAACTGGGAGATGGATTTACATATATACAATTGTTTGGGACCTTTGCATAGGATTTTTATTACCTTGTTTTGTCAATGAAAGCTCCACCCTGACATTTTACCCTCTTTTTTAATCTGAGTATGATGTCATGTGCTTCATTAATAGTTGCACAATACTATCTAATTCAAAAGGCTTGACATTGGTTCTTTCAAAAAGGAAAAGATTTATATGACTGTAAAATCACCAGTGTATTAGTTATACATCAAAGACAGTCTGGTGAAAGGACCGAAAATGTCAATGAGTTCATTATACAGTAGGGAAAAGGTGCTGTTTTCAAATTTTTTTAACAATGTGTATAATTATACAGACTCATACAGTAAAGTTATATAAATAATGATGGTTACCAACTAGGGATTCCCTGTTGTCTATGAAGCATAGCTAAGGGTACTATGTAGTTACAGCAGAGAAAATCACAACTGACTACTATTAATATTATCTATATTTATTATTTTTTATTGTAGTTATTAGTAAGATGAATTGAATGCACTGAATGAATAACTCGGGAATAACACACTTCTTTTTTTATATATGTGGAAAGTTCAGGACTAGAAGGCTTTATGGGGTTAATGTGTAGACATTATTAATGTACCCATTTACTGTTTAATGTTTATGAAATTTCTCTATAATAAGAGGAGGCATGTAATTTATTTTAACAGATAAAGGCACCGTCCACAAGAAATAATCTAAGAAAACTTTCATTAAAATATTCACTACCACGAAGAACAGAAGCAAATATTTAATCTGTTTTCATGCTGGTTTGTTTTTCTATTCTTAGTTTTGACTTGAGATTGTATATATTCAAAAAAGGAAAAGATCATTGAGCAGGACAATTATTGCTGTAATCTGTAAAGCATTTGGGTGCTAATTTGTAGTATATTACTGGCAGCCACTTATTGTATTTTACAGGAATACTAACATAATCAACACTTACAGTATAATGCTGTTATTACCAGATGTAGTATGCTACATTAATATCATATTATTTTATAATATTAAACTGTGTTATTTACAGCAATGCCCTGCTTTTCACAGATAAAAACTGTAGTTACTGCTTTTCTTACTGTACTGTTAGTCATTAATATATAAAAATAGCATCGTTTCGTAATAGTAGAAGAAATAGAAAATAGATAACAACATACAATTATACTAGCTGTTTTAATGATGTCTGAAAAGCATCATGAACATTTATTTATTTATTTATTTATTTATTTATTTATTTAATAATTGTAAGAAAATTTCCAGAGCTGGCTGTACAAATATGAAATATAAAATATCAGTTACAGGGTGAGAACAATGTAAACAGTTTGCTTGGGACTTAGCATAGGTTACTGTTCTAACAAAGGTCAAACCATTCGGGGCTAAAAAGCAAAAACACAAATGAAAATCTCCCAAAAAAAAAAAAAAAAAGATTGACATGTCTTCTCACACACAAAGGTCCATTAATCTTTGCAAAAAGCAAAAAAAAGCCCTTTTATCTTTTTTTCCCAGACAGAAAAATATTTTATCTATCTTAAAATGCAGTGCCATCCATTTAAGCAAACTCTCGAAAAGCTAACCAAAGCTCACAAAGGTTTAAACACACACAACGGAATAGTCTTATAAAAACAAATAAAACATCTACAAGTTGAAATTATGTGTGAAAGAAAAACGGTCCCAGAATGCAATGTGTTCTACATTATGATGATGATATGAAAAAAAAAACAAACACCATCTTAGAGTTTTATAGAAATACAGTAAGAAAAAAAATAATAAAAATTCCATGAAAGTGTTACAGAATATGTTTTAATCTGGTCTTAAGGAATATGGTATATGCTTTACCTCCCATACCAGTAATTCTTTATTTAAAATGCATCTGTAAGGTCAAAACACAACTGCAGTCAGTTTAATTGTAACATCATTATCGTTTCATCACCACTTAACAAATGTATCATAACAAATGTTGGGGGAATTTGTAGATTTATCCAGCAGTTACTGTGGCTGTTTATTACTCCTCCTGCACAGCATCATGCAGTATTTGATAGTCAGGGACTTCTGCAGAGTTTACTGTATGCCTGGGACACTGCGAAATTCTACCAACACCATGTGTTGAAAGAGATTTGTTGCATTGTAATTGCATTGTGTGAGAATTTAATAACTATGATGCCACTTTAATGGAATTACCAACATGAAAACATTTTGCTATTGACCAAATAGTCAATATAATTGTTTTTTTTCCTCCCTCTATTTTCTTGCAGAAAATCACAGTTGCACAGGCACTCGACCAAGATTCTTGTAATCTGTACTTTTCTCGAACTAAACAACCCACTACAGTGGCTGAGCACTGCTTCTCGAGACTTTATGAAATGCTAATAATTATCACAGTTCATAACAAGTATTTAAGTCATCCCACATTTACTGCATTTACATATCTGCAGAGCTCATCTGCCAAAAGCCGCGGAGACAGATTAATGCTGGCTGTTTCAAATAAAGCCAGTGTTACTAACAAATATTGATTACATCAGGGATATCAGTCTGTGCATGACTTGCTAATCAAACCCCGCCTTCTCTTAAATAAAGCTGGAGCTAAATTACTTTCCCCCCGGAGATCGGAATTATGTCTTCCTGCATTAAAGTATTGCAGTGACTGAAAGAAATATCAGCAGCTATTCTACCATTCTTTGTTTCACTTTATTCTGCATCTGCTCTGCCCTGATCACTATATCTTATCATTTGTCTTGGCTGCCTGATCACATAAATTCAGTGTTTCAAGACTCCTGGTTCTCACTCTTTTTCGGGCTGGATCGCTGTGATCTAATCTATGCAATGATATGGTATCATATGGTTAAAAACTCTATACTATATTGAAGTATGTTAGTGATGGAGTAGTTACAGATTGGATTGCACAAGCACTTCTCTACCTCATTTTTATTACAACTGGTATTTATATTTTTTTCCCAATAGATTTCCCACTATTATTAGCTATAAGTAAATGGGATTTCTTTTTCTTTTTTCTTTCGTATGTCTCCAGATTTTTGTTCGTATCATTGTCTCTAAGTTGCTCAGTCAAGATCTAAAACTAAATGCATATTTCTGTAAAGCTGATGTGTCTGTTGTGCCTGTTGTGCTATAGTAATACAACTGTACTAATTTACTTCAATGTACTGAATGGTTAAAGTGTACTATGCTACTTTATTTGAAATAACATGATTATTTTATTAAAAAAACATATGTTAATAAATGAGGATAAATTTAGCAAATAATGTTATATACTTTTACATCTAAAATTCAATACAAAATCCAATACATCAGTAGATTCGATTTGTACGCCTGTCAAAAGTGAATAGACCAAAGCTCTAACCACTGAACCACTTAACCATAAAAAACATCTTTTGTATCATCTTAGAATAAAACAATCTAATTGGAGCAATGGATGTTGCAAGGATTTTCACCCAAACAATCTCCACAAGACATTTTTGCTAGAGTATGACAATATTCATTTGCCTTTCACACAACTACCATTATAATTACAAAACCAATTGAGTGAGAATAATTTGCCCTAATGGCAGAGCCAATAAACAAGTAAACTGAGTGATTTAATGGGAGACGCTTTTTGTTGCTGTGAGAGAGGCCCACATGAGTTTAACAAGAGCAAAGTGCACCCACAGGATGACACATATCCTGAATGTATGAAAGTGTGTTTGCTTTGATTTCCCCTGATCCTCAACTTCCAAATAAACGCTACAACAAGTGTCCCTGGAGACTAGTCCAGTGCTTAACCATCTTCAACCTTGGCTGGACTGCTTCGAGTGTGGTGATGAGGTTTGTGAAGCATATTGAGATATAGCTGAGATAAGACGCCCATCTGTGATTTTGTTGTATCTCCCGCTGACTTGTGTATTACATTAACAAGTCGTTTACTCATTGACGGAAAGCCTCTCGCCATGAGCTCTTTTAATCTGCATTCATATGAAATGCTAGATTTCACTGCAGGCATCTGATCTGCAGGTGGCCAATGTCTTAGGCTTTAATTGAATAAGTGAAAGAATCAATTGGTGTGTCTTATTATATTTACAAGTGATGACTTGATCGTAAATTTTAACTACTTATAATATTTTTCTCTGTCCATTAATGCTTCACACTCGTGTGTCTATATACTAAGACTTCTTCCTTCTTGTTAGTGCTAACCAGATGGTGTCACTGTGGAGTCTATCTGTAATATTACTAGAGAATAATTACAGTGATGTGTCCTCTCTCTCTCTCTCTCTCTCTCTCTCTCTCTCTCTCTCTCTCTCTCTCTCACACACACACACACACACACACACACACACACACACACACACACACACACACATGCTTTGGACCATTTCTCAGATCAGAAATGAAATTCATGTTTCTAGTTTTCTTGAACTACTTGTTCAACATCCACATCATTTAGTTGTGCACATCATAAAAACATTTCTTGTTGCTTTGATCAAAATGCGAATTGCGATCAGTTGTTTATGTCGTGTTGAATCTTGAGAACTTTGATTTGGCAATAGAGCATAACAAAGAAAAAGATAAACAACTAAGAAACAAACGAACACTTGTATAGTACAGTGAAAGTGTGAATCCTGTCTGCTTTCTTGCAATCATTATTAATTAAATACTCAAACAAATTATTAAATTTGTGCCGCTGATATTCATAGCTGTTATATAGAAGAAATTCTAATTTTGTGCATTTTCAATCACTGTAACCCAAACCGTAGATTATATTAGGAAATACTAAAACTGTGCAGCATCATACTGACACCAAGACTCAAGGTTGTGACGATCTTGTTTGTAAACAATGACAAAAGGACTTGTTAGTATGATGGCAATGACATGTTCATTGACATAAATACTTACTTTTGAAAGATGAACTAAGGATTTTAAGAAAAGTCCAGGCTTTTGCAAGAAATCCAATGTGTTTTGCTGTTTATACAAATAGTTTTGAGAATGCGCTGGTTGCAAATATTGAGGATGATTTGAGAAATGCTCCAAAGCAACTTAGAAAAACTGTAAATCAGAAATGTATAGTCACTGTTTAAGCTGACTATACTATATTCAATCTTATTATTCATTTTTAAACATATTCATCAGTAAGAGCTGTCTTTTATTTTGTAAATTTTTTATATAATAACCTAAATTCTTACAAATCTGATAAAGAATATCACAGGAAATTAGAATATATTCAGTCTTGTTGTTTGGACATGACATTCCGTGTGATTTAAAATCTCAACACATCCCTAACAGTTTCCTACACTGCAGAATGGTTTATCAAATGCCTGTGAAATGATCAACATGGGAAAACCTTTGGGTTATGAGTAACTTTCAGGGCTGCTAAATTCTTCCCTCCTGGCAGACATGATCCTCAAATGAGGCATGTCTTGTATTTACTTGCTCAACCTCAATGCTCTAGAATTTTGCTCTGCTTTGAAAGAACCTGCCTGAAAAAAAAAAAAAAAAAAAATATATATATATATATATATATATATATATATATATATATATATATATATATATATATATATATATATATATATATATATATATATATATATATATATATATATATATATAATTTCTTACTGTGTCTCTATACATAAGCATGTTGTGTGATTCCCCTTGGCAGCACTCCACCATCATGGAAAGCGCCAACTCAGCACATTGCAATGCCCAATAAATAGTCATGTGTCTAACCACACTGACTGGTAGACAACCACTATAGGCATAGGAGAGAGGAAGAAAGCCAGAAAAAGCCAGTGCATTCCTCATTCACCAGAATACAAGTGCTTCCATAAATCCTACTGAATGTCAGCGGTGTAATGAACATCATTTCGAGCCTTACCACACTGTTGAACCTTACTGCGCACGAATGACCGGTTATATAGGGTTAAGCGTGTACAGTTGTGGTTCCCTGCAACAACAAAAAAAAACAAAAAACAAAATGATTATGCAGCCCACTGTCTACAGTCATTATTCAGGCATTACTGAGAACCTGGAAATTTATGCTGCTTCCCAAACTCCTCTCAGGAAATGACATTTCCTACAGACACTATACTGGAGAGGGGAGTGATTAAGGGAGAGAGTGAAAGAGAGACCCAGAGAAAAGAAAGAGTGAGGAAGAGGGGTGTTTCTAACCGGGAACAGAGCTTTCACTGTTCCGTACTATACACTCACAGAAACACACACTCAGAGAAACAGAAAAGGAGAGAAAAAGAGCAGAAACCTTACACACATTTGCTTTCTCTAGGTGTTTAGCTGGGTGTATGGAGCATTCTGGTCTGAAAAATGAAACTCTCATCTGTTGTGATTGTTCTCCTGACTAGGGCTTTGATTGGAGGTAAGCTTGTTTGTTTGCATTTTGCCCTTTCTTGCAAAATAAAAGAAATTTACAATTTTCTATGAGAGTGAGAATGATGAATGATAATGAGAGAAGGAAACAACAACTGTAACCAAGTTTGACAAACTTTAGTGTCTTTGTGAAACTTAGTTACTACACAGAAGTGACTGCATTGGATCACTTGGATGAAATAACTTTCTTAGTGCTAGTAAAGCAATTCAGTGATGTAGTTTAAAAATGCTAGAAACCTATTTACCCTTTATTTGTCTTTTAGAACTACAGAAATATCACTGAGTGTTATTGAGTACTGTCAAACGTCTAGCATGTTAGTGATTTAAACTTTGCAGGTCAATCCAAAAAGATCCTTCAGCATTTGTAAAAAATTTCTTGTGAAATGAAACCAGTCTTGCATGTTAAAATGGTGGTCTTGTGTGATGTGGTTTTTGTACTAAAAACATTCCCATGGCTAACTAGTTATGGATCTCAGTACTGCGGACCAAACATTTAATGCAACAAAAATTTCCAACAGCTGCATTCAATCTTCTCAATGTGTTCTCTGCTTTCTAGTTCAAGAAGGCAGGCAAATGTTTTCCACCTGTAGTTTTCTTCTTTTTGGATCGTGCTGAGACTGGACACATGCAGAATGTTTTTGTAGGCCTTTGGACAAAAAAAAAAAAAAAAAAAGCTAATGAATCCTTTACTATGAATTATTTTTTATTATTATTTGTTGTAAGACATAAGTGCAGTCTAAATCCTAATCCACACACACCAACCTCTCTACCAGATCTATTAGATGTTTTCAATGATATTCACAGATTTTATTAAGCCTTGTCTTCTTAATGTTCGAGCAGCAATCACTGTAATCATTATGCATTCAAATGTGGGAAAATAAGTAGGACTGCGCATTCCCATATGTCATAACCATTTCCTAATCAGTGCTAATTATTGCATATTTATCTTTGTGGTGCCAGGATTAAGTATTTATATTGTGCTTTGCTACAGCACTAAAATCAAGATGAGAGAATTTAAAGCTCTCTTCTAAGTTTTTTTTTTTTTTTTTTTTAGCATTTCATCTTACTCTGCTTCTTTATCTCTTAAGAGTTGATTGAGGCTCTGAATGTGACAGTGACCCCTGGACCGGTCACTATGTGTCTGGAGGGAGAAAATATTACCATGTCATGCCTGGTTTCTCAAAAAAAGAGGAGCAACAGCGTGCTGGTTCTGCGCTGGCTCTACTTCCCAAAGCCTGAGGATGAGCGACTGGTGGTGAAAATGAATTTCAAGAAGGCCAAGTATTACGGGAACTACAGCCTAAGCTTTTCACAGACCAAATTTTACCTGTGGGAGGAAGTAGAAGGACAGATATACAGCCTGCTGATCTTCAATGTGTCCAGGGAAGACCGAGGCAACTACAGCTGTAAAGTGCAAGAGATACGCAAACAAAGGAACAAGTGGAGGGCCTCGTCAAATGGCACAGGGACCATGGAGCTACGAGGTAACAGCAATGTTTTATTTTTAGTAATAGTATTATTACGCATACAATCAGGTTAATATGTCTTAAATAATTGAGATTTCCTAGTTGTTCCAAGTGCCACCTTAAATTATTCTTGTGATAAATATTGAGTTTGTTTTTGAACTCAGATAACATAACATTATTTAAAATCATCATTGCATTCTCTTTAGAATCTGGTGTAATACAATGGCAATAATTCAAGCATAAAAAAAAGTAATTGCATCATATTTTTTCTAATTAATTTCTGGATATGAAGAACAGGGCATTTCGTAACTGATAGTTTCTTTTGTAAGCTTTACCACATATTAGCTTCAGTGAATAAGTTGGCTTCAGGATTGCACTTTTTTTTTTTTTTTGCGTATACATCATTTAGTCTTAAAATAGGTTCTGTGCCTATACAAACAGAGTATTGGGCTGTATATGTGTGGTATTTGGACATGTTCTAAAGTCAGAGCAGGGGATATTGGCAAGCATGCACCAAAAACATTTACTCTGGCTGCTTTAGTTTTCCTCTGCTGCTCCAGGGGTAGAAATGAGAGGTCCTATATGTGCTAAAAGCATAAAAGATGAAACATTTAGTTAATAAGAAGTGATTATTTAGTTATGGTTAACAAAAGAGGCAGCTTGTTATTATTTTTATTATTGTTATTTTTATTATCGTTATTATTATTACTATTATTATTATTATTGTTATTATTATTAGTAGTATTATTTTAATTATATTATTATAATGGTGTCTTTGTTGAACATGTCATTGCATTTATTTCTTTTCTTTTGAGATAATACTCATTTTTATTATGCAAATTAAGTCATTATCCAGGCAGTTCATCTCTCCGGTCTGCATAGAATATGAAAATAACTTTTTTTTAAACAATTTTTTTTCATGGATTGAAGCAAGAAGAATGCTCTAGACTATTCATGCAGTTTTGTCAAAGCTCCATATATTTACACTGTCAAGTATACAAGCAGCAGACATTTTCTTGTTTTGTTGGTAACACATTTAAACAACCACAGATTCCTCACATGCACAGAACTGTGAAAGACAAAAACAAAGAACAAACACTGAGAAGTAATAAGGAAGGATACAGAGCTCATGGTTGACTTCAGAATGGTCAATTTGCGATGTTTATGAACAACAAAAGAAAAACAGATCTGAGTTACAGCACAGGGCACAAATATTCTACTCAAACTGAGTACAAGTTCATGCACTTCAGAAACAAAACCAAAGCACAAGCAAATCTTGTTTTCTATTAACATTCTCCACGTTTATACTTTAGATCTGAATACACATTTTTAAAGAATGTGCTTTCATTACTTTTCTGCAGCGCTAGTGGAAAAACAACTTAAATGCAGCATTTGGACAGGCTTTACAGCTCCTCTTGAAACAGCGAATACAGATCACATGTGGACTCGTGCACCCGAGCAGAACCCTGTTATTAATGCAGGTCTGGTCCTCATCTGAGTGCAAGCCAGTGTTAATGAACAGCACATGAGCAGTGAAGAAAGATGCACACCTAGTTCTATTAGAGCCCAGAGCACAGGAAGAGAGGTATAAAGCAGGGCCAGAAGCCAATAAATGCTTTATCAGGCTGTTTAAAAGGACTTAAAAAAAATGGCTTATCTTTCTTCTTTCTTCTACTTTTTACACGTTATAATCATAATAAAGTCGATGTGATCATCGACTTTCTTATTTCCTCAATTTTTTTATGTTATAATCGTAACAAAGTTGATTCAATCAAACTTTCATTTAATTACAAATTAATCGAGGTATACAGAACCTTTTTTCTATTTTTACAGTGAAAATATATAGTTAATGAAAATAATGACTAACCAAGCTTCACAATACACTATTTGTGCATCCTTTAAAATATTTTTTCCTTCAAATTGAAATACAAATTACTTAGATCAAATAAGGTAATGAAATAAAAGTACACTATATATATAAAATATATTATAGTCAATTATTAAAATCCCAGACTTGAAATGTGCCTAAAGCAGATTTGAAATATTTTTAATTGCCTGTGGCCTGATCTTACTGGAGACTCATCAAGCACAAATCTGCAATCTTGCTAAAAAAACAGATTCGTTTGAGAAAAGGAGTGGTTAAAACAAGAACAGAGGGCAGAAGTGATATTCACTCTCATTCGTTACTATTTTCCAAAAGCATGTGCCTAAGTGTTTTATTTCTCTCATACTCAAATATTTAGTTTTATGAATTTAGGAAAGATACAGTGCTGTACAAATGTTGTAAAATGTTTGCAGTCATTCTCTGGACGTTGATAAATAATGCAGCTTGTCATGTTTCGGTAAACCAAACCCTACAGCAAGCATTCCTATGTCTAGAAACTTAAAGCACTGACACCACAGACTCCTTCCCAAAATGTTAAACAAACATCTCTTCACAAAAAAATTCTTTCAAATAAAGAAAAGTGCTTTTTTTTAAAAAATATTTGTGTTTGTGGATATTGTCTTCTATAAATATCACTGTGTACAACCTATTCAAATAAGGGCATTATTAAAAATCTCATAGCTGGCACTACTGTTATAGAAAATAAACCAACACCCCTGAACCAAATCCACAGCACTGTGTGAAAAAATATGATTTGATATACAAACCATGGATTTTATTAAATGAAAAAGTAGGACATAGAAATAAATAGTGCTAAATTAACTTAATGAACTGAATTTAAATTAAACTTACACACATTTTCAATAGTTTATATAATTTCAATTCAATTCAATTCATTTTTATTTGTATAGCGCTTTTAACAATGAACATTGTCTCAAAGCAGCTTTACACAGATAATGTGGTGATAAAAAATGAATATGTTCTTTATAAGTAAGTTTATCCCTGATGAGCGAGTTTATAAAAGGCTTCTAATCACTTCAACATAATCCGTCTTTAAAAGTGGAAGAAAAATATGTTTAAATGCAGTCTGTTAAAAATAAAACTTAGGTTACTAAAGATTCTGAAGATCCCTATTGTGTCTGGTTGAGTTTGATAATAAATGTGCTTCAGCATGTCCCAAGATTAGAAATAATCTCTGTAAATGCATATTTACAATCATATATCATTAAAATGATTGTGGTTTGGTGTGAGAGTGGGCTTTTTATTTTATTGCACATTGGAGGCAACTTTAGGGAGTTTAATCTGACCAAAAGCAATGTGTTACAGGGAGGTGCGGCTCTCTTCATATTTATTAAACCTGTTTCTCCCTTTATGATTGCAGTGCATTATGTAGGAGTCCCCGAGAGCACCGATAACATCTGGCGCTGGTTTCAAGGTATAGAGTGATTTCTAATTTTAAATAAACAGTCATCGTAAAAACATACAGTATTGTATGCATTACAGTCTGGACCATATCTCCACTATCAGAAAGCATTAATTGACAATTCCTTCTAGTCTCTATAATGAAAAAAGAACACACACAATCTCTAAAAAGCAACTCTTCTTTGGCCCAGTTTTTTTGGCCAGCCCTTTCCCATGAGAGCACTCTCCACCCTTATATGAAAGCACTTGCAGGATTTCAGGGGAACACAGAGTGCTCTCTCCGGTTTCCTATCCTTTTCAACAAAAGCACAGTATTGCACATTCATTCCGTATAAAAACACAATAAATGCAGTTAGAGACTCACAATTTATAAACAGTAACTGACGTGTGATTGCAGCATATAAAACATGCATAAAGGTATAATTGATTGTTATGATTCTACATAGTGAAGTTTGAAAGAGTTCTGTATTTAAACTGTTTCACAAAACAATAACAAGTCGAAAGCATTTAATTTGTGGATAAGATGCCACTTTGTTTAATGAATAAGATTAGATCAGATATTTTCTGCTTTTGCTGAGATTCTTCGCTGCTCGGCACCATATCGGTTTTATCATTCATATGAAAGATTTTGGAATGCTTGTTTTTGAGCATGCTCTCACTGTCCATCTATATGCGTCCATCATAGATTCTTTTGTGTGATTTTTTTAGATCTTTATTTGTGTGCAGTGCTGATCTGCTCTGTCGGACTAATTTCTACATTGCTTTTCATCGTTAAAATTACATGTCAATGCATGCAGCATAAGCGAAGACGGAAAGGTGAGGAGGCTTTATTTCTGTTATTAAGCAGATATAGTTCATCTGGTTCTATATCTTCCTGCTAAAAACTAAACTGTACAAGGGAAAATGTAGATTCCTGAATTTAAATAACAAAATTAACTATAAAAATTATGTTAAAAATTGCTTAAAATTGACTAAATACTATGATGGTTTAATGATTATTATTATTATTTTTTATTATTTCCTATTTTTAATCTATTCAGCCAGATTTTATTTGGTGAAATCCCCAGAAAACAGGTAAGGCTTCACTTCATGACTATTTATCTTATTCGTGTAACTGATGATGTATTATAGATGTTTTAGAACTAAATATAAATGCTCTGTAGCTCTGGAGAGACAGTGACCAGCATTGCCAGCTCATCTCCTGGAATGCACAGGAAAGAGAAAAGGCATAAAGCACCACCCAAAGACATCACTTCACAACCACCAGTGATACCAGTGAAAGGTATGACTTCCAGACGAAACCCTGCAGATCCTAAAATAACAGGCTGGAGCCCTAAACTCTGCTTCGAAACATTAAAGCCTTGAGCATTAAGTGATACAGTGTTTAATCATACACTAATTGAACTACTTTGACCTTAACCCTTTGGCATGAACTTTAGTATTATCACATTATCACATATACAGTAACTAATCTGTGACTTGTTTTATTGCAGCAGCAGTGAAGTGATTTACTGTGTGTTAAATGTTTGGTTAAGCCTCATGGCATCACGTCATCATGCAAAGAGAAAATGTTGACTGAGGTTAAACTATGAACATCTGGAATAAATTAAAAGAATGATTTATATCTGTCAGCATTCATTTTTATTTAGTGGTTATCTAATGAATTTTGGAAATGCAGTCTTTGTTATAATCTGTAATTTATTCAATTTGTAATTCACATTTTTATCCTTTTGCAGCTCCTGTTCCACGTAAACCACGTAGGACCAAACTTTTAAAAGTCCAACCTAGAAAATCAAACATGGTGAGATTTGTTGTTGTTGTTGTATCAGTCAGTCATTCATATAATATAGCAACAAAAGGAATCATGCACTATTACTCGTTTTTATGAGGAATAATAATTGTAATAATTTCTGTGCATAATCCTTTTTTTCACATAATATTTGATTTCTAAAAACCTTGTATTTTTTTATCTTTATGTCAATTAAATTATTGCCCACAATATGCAAGGGAGAAATTATTGTTTTTGGTTGTTGGTATTGCTGATATCACCATTTTCATGGCTTGTAATCGCATTTACCTTTATTGCTTTTTGAAACAGAATTATTTATTTAGCAAGCTTGATTCTCATTGCATTGCCTTTTACTAAAATTATTACAGAGTACAGAGTAAAAAGCTGAGGAAAATGAGAATTATTTTGAGATACTTAATCCCATCTTTAAGAGAGCTTATATTTCATATTGTACCTGGTCTAACTGGCAGGGTACGTTAAATAAATATGTGGTAATGTGCTGTTATAAAAAACAAATTTTTTAATTAAATGTGATTAAAGGTACTAATTTGAGCAGTTTTATGAACATTACGGAACATGAAAATTTTTTATTACTACTTTTATTTTATTTGTGTTGCACTTATTCACAACAGAAGGAACAGAGAGCTTACTACTTTTAATTCTTACTATGTATTTTCTCCTGGCTGGAAAAGAAACAAGAGAAAGTGAACAAAATAAAATAAAATGTACAAACTACTGTATATCTATCTATCTATCTATCTATCTATCTATCTATCTATCTATCTATCTATCTATCTATCTATCTATCTATCTATCTATCTATCTACATATAAACATTGTGCAAAAATATACAACTTTATCGCTACAGATTTGTGACAAAAGTAAAACTTTTTCGTCCAAGGACATAAGCAATCTTTTTTACAGACAAAACCAGATCTAAAGTTGGATCTGTAATTTCATGTTGATGTGTCCAAGCATTCCCAGATTACCGAATGCAATTCCAGACCCTGACCACATACAGTAGTCTTTACCACACTGAAACGCCCTGCTTTTTTTCTCTCTGTATGTCTGTCTGTCTGTCTGCCTCTCTCTCTCTCTCTCTCTCTCTCTCTCTCTCTCTCTCTCACTGTGCTCTTCCTGTCTCAAAGCCGCGGGTGGCAGATGACAGCCTGACATACGCGGAGCTGGAACTGGTCAAGCGAGTGCCCGAGGTTAAAAGAAGCAGCTCAGGATCTGCACAGCTGGAGACCAGTGCAAACTGCACAGGAACTGTATACGCCCAAATCCTCTTTGTGGAAAAGCAAGTGTAAATTCAGCTGAAACTCTTTTGTATTGGAATTATTTATGATATAGCATTTGGGATTGTTTACATGCATTATTTTCTTGGCATAAAGGCAGAAGTCTGAGCATCTGTCATTTGTACATTCACAATGTTTTATACTTGGGTACATTCACAAATTACATGTGTGCAAATGATCTTTTTTTTGTTTGTTTGTTTGTTTTTTTAATTGCGAGAAGATATTGCTTCACAGTTGGATTTAATCCAATACTGAGATTTAATTCTGATGTTATAATTATGTTCTTTAAAATAAGCAATGTAATAAAATAATAAAATATGTAATTTCATTGTAACAACATTTTTTTTTTCAATTCATCAGGGTCCTGTAAAGATTAGAATGATTTGCAAGTTATAGATTCATAAATAGGAAGCACTTCTACATCACATAAAACATCAAGCCTCACACAGGGACTAATGCAACCCGCAGACCATTTAAGTAATTTAACCCTCAACATATACAAGCTGCATGTTTGTTAGTATACTCTGGGGCTGATGTATCGTTATTTCTGCCCCTCCTACATGATTGAATTCTGACTATAGTGAGGATGAAAGGTAAAAAAAAAACAAATCTCAAATTGTGAATTACAGCTCCATGTGTATGCCTTAGTTCACTGTCAGGGCTCTATGTTTGGGATGAGATGATTATGAGAGTGTCTCCTCTGCACAGCTCTGAAGGCAGTGACTATGATGAACCCTCTAATGGTTACATTTATTCAAATTATACTAATTGTGATCATGGTTAATAATTAGCTTTACAGTGCATTATAATTGGGTTAGACTACAAGATGGTTCTGCCTTGATGCTATAATTTATTTGATTTAATTATTCAGAAGTGCCCAAATGGTTTGACATTTTAATATCATAAAACCACTGACGTATTAAAACTGAGATCACATTGTCTATTGAGAAGGTCATTTGATTCTCTCCGTGAGATATATGATGATTATTTTCCAGTCTATTAAGCTCCTCCACTTAGCACAATTAGCCACTCGCACAAAGGTTAAAGAGAGCGACCCTCCTCCTCTCTCTCTCTCTCTCTCTCTCTCTCTCTCTCTCTCTCTCTCTCTTTATTTCTCTCTCTTTCTCTCTCTTGGCTGTGGTCATAGTGCATATTAATGAGCAGCTACACTGGTAGACTAGCAGAGAGGCCTGGGCAGGATGAGACAATAAGCCTAAGGATTAGTCTGTAGCACAAATAATCACACGATGAGTTCAACAGCTGTCACAAAAAGAATGGTGACCTTGTGGTTAATTTTCAGAGAATAAGGTGAAAATGGGGCCAACATGCTTTTCTGTGAAATTATCCCATGTGGAAATTGCAGGACAGAGACTGGAGCCGAGCAGAGCAACCACAAAGCAGAACAAACCACAAACTAGAAAAAGACTTACATGTAACAACAAATTAAACAAAAAAAAAAAAAAAAAAACTTCATCTGCACTCAAATCTGTTGAGTTGTTCTAAACAACAGCCTCTTTTAAATTCACTCCAGATGCCTAGAAATTGTTTGCCTTTTCATGGTGTAAAATCGAAAGCCTCTCATGGATGGAATTTGATTCTATCATTGTGTGAAACTTGATATAATAATGACATCTTTTGTTTTATAATGCTAGATTGAAAAAATAAAACACAGCTATGAAACCAAATGTTCGCAATAATCTATACCTCCCACATCCACCTTAATGTATACTATTGAACAGACACACGCCCTAAATCATCAGGAATTGAAGCTTCCATAGCGATTTAGCTCCCACTATCCTTCTCGGGACGTTTCAGGCTGCTTAATGACAACCATTAGGAGGATGCAATCTCAAAAGGTTGGGAGTAAAGCAACAATTAACCCTCTTCCTGAGGGAGGTACATGAAGGATGGCCTAATGGGAGCATCGTCAGCTCCAAATAATCTTGGCCCTCTTCTAAAACAACGCCGACGAGGAACAGAATATAAGTGCAAATGGGGAAAATCCAAAGTATTACACAATTTCAAACTCCACGCCTACATTATAGAACAGAGATCAAAGGAAAAGTAATATAATGAGTACATTGAGAAATCAATCTAAGTGCAATTACAGGCTAGTCTGAGTTTGTATCTTCAAATGTTTTGTTTGGATTGGATGGATGGATATTTTATTCAGTTATGCTCTATCTTGGTCAGGGTTGCTGTGAATTCAAGGAATACTGATTGTTAAACAGGAATACCATACACATCCATACACACTTTTATACATCTAACTTACATAAATTTATTGATAACGGAAAAATCAGGAAGAAACCTATGAACAGAGAGTAACCTGAGCTCAGGATCTGAACATGTGACCCTAGAACTGTAAGAGCTGTTAAAGCTGTAAGAATTGATTATTTTGTGTCATTTTATTTTTTGTTGATGTAAAACTGTAGACTTTATTGTATATGGTAAAGCTGTGGACCCTTTATATTTTTGTATAAATAATACATCTTTTATCAATCAATTTAAAAATTTTTATATAAGTATTTTAAGGTAGGTTATTAATATAATTATGTGATATAATTTATATACTTTTATTATAGTTTTTCTCAGTTGCTTTAAAGCGTTTTTCGAATTATCCCTAATATCATGAATTATCTCTAATAATCACAAACCAGTAAGTGCACTCTCAAAACAATTTGTACAAACAGCACAATACATTGGATTTCTTGCAAGACCATGTACATTTCTCAAAATCTTTGGTTCATCTCTCAAAAGTTAGTATTTGTGTCAATGAACATGCCCATTAGAATAATCCTTATGTCATTGTTTACAAACAAGATCATCACAATGTTTAGTCATGGTGTCAGTATGATGCTGCACAGTTTTAGTATTTCCTAATATAATCTACGGTTTGGGTTACAGTGATTGAAAATGCAACAAGGCTAAATTTCTTCTGTATGACAGCTATGAATTTCAGCAGCACAAATGTATTCATTTGATTGCAGATTTGATTAATATTGATTGCATGAGACCGAACAGGATTCACACCTTTACTGTACTGTAATAGTGTTTGCTAGTTTCTTGGTTGTTCCTCCATTTTCAGAAAATGTAATTCTGTGTTTTGCTCTGTCTGTCGCCAATTGAAGATTCACAAGATACACCTTTGACCTGTTTTAGAGAACTAGTTGATCATTGGTTGATCTGATGCCACTCACTCACTTTCATAAGTGAAATTCAAGATTCATCTGCACAATTCATCAACTCAAGACACATTTACAAAAGAAAAGTTTAATAGAAATTTAAGATTGACACATTATTACAATTGGTTTAACCATTCAATGACTTATGCCATGAACTGATGCCGAGATGTTTTGGGGGTTAAGACTATTCAGGTGAAAACAGTATAATATATTTTAATCAACACGACATAAACAACTGATAATGTACAGTCGGAAACAGCAGACAATTGTAAACAATCAATTAAATGACAGCATTCGCAATTTAATCAAAGCAACGAGAATTGTTTTTATGATGTGCACAAGTGAATAAATGAGGGGGAGGTTGAACAAGGAGTTTCGAGA
This sequence comes from Silurus meridionalis, assembly GCF_014805685.1. NCBI lineage: Eukaryota > Metazoa > Chordata > Actinopteri > Siluriformes > Siluridae > Silurus > Silurus meridionalis. The sequence goes on from NC_060885.1 coordinate 17,465,270, forward strand.
ATTTCATTTCTGATCTGAGAAATTTTCCAAAGCAACTGAGAAAAACTGTAAGACAGAACAGAAGAGTTAAAAAGCAGAAGGGTTGCCTGAGAAAAGGCAATTAAATCTCAGATTAAATGTTTTGCTGCTGCTTAGAGACACACTTATAATATCTATATCCAAAAGGCTGCATAATCATGCTCTTTTTTATTTAATACCGAAAACACATATAAAAATATGTAACTGTTAAACAGTTATACTGATCAGTAACAAAAGGAAATCTGTGAGTTTGCAGATCTCGTGTGAGAATTTATGAGCATTCATCACAAAAGTGCTGGCTAAACATTCTTGTAGACCACAAAATAAATAGGGAAAATAAAATCCCAAACACTTTAGCCTTTTAGTGGCAGAGGGAACACTCGCATGCTGGGGTGATTGAGTCACTCTTGTTCTGTTTAAGCTGCTCGTATAAAAAAAACAACTTAATTATCACCAGACACAAGAAAACTAACGCCAAAGCAACTGTCGCACAAAATGCTTTGCATTGTATTCACATATATTTACATGCTAAACACTGCACACAATAGATTGTTGTTACTGTGCACAGTCAGGATTTGAATGCAGACTGTGAGCAGAAGCCAGCTGCTCAATGATACAAACAAATACGCCTATAAAAAAAAATGATCACATGAGCCATGATGGCATACGAAAGACAAAATAAAAAAGTATAAAAGAAAAATAATCTACAGCTAATAGATGCCTAGACACAACTGGGAATAAAATTCCAACAGGCCAATGTTTCTAAAATAAACATCACTTGGCTTCATTTAGGAAAAGGAGGGGAAACAGACCATACAAAAAAATGATCTGTACTGTGGAACAAATTAAAAAAAATAAAAAATAAAAAATGCACACACATAAACACTCATGCATATGCTCACACACATCTGCAGCATCCTTCATTTCTTAAATAAGCAGTGTTTTGTTTCTTGCTCTAGCAAGAATGCCATGGTGAGTCCAAGAAAACAAGAAACTATGCGTCATCCCTCAAACACAGCAGGCGCTGTGCAGATCTCTGGAGTCAGCAGTGGTGCAGAAGTCCCAGATGAACGTTGTGCTTCAGTCTTCATAGGTCCAGCTGTATACCCTGCCCCAGGCATCACCTACCAGTAGTGTACCATGAGTCCTGCCATTACATACACATACATAAACACACACAAAGAGATAGGGATAGATTTGATGAAATGTAATAGAATAAAGACAAACTAATTGTATGTACTAATTGTATGCTTTTATTTCTGAAAATGTGTGCCTTATTAAAATACAACATTTTAGTTGTTATTATTAATATTTATATTATTGTAATTTTAATTCCTAATGATCATTTTAATTACTTAAATATATAATTATAAAAACATAATAAAAAGATGCATGCTAATATAATAATATCATTTAAAAGTCTTTACAGCCTAGATATCATTTCAGAAGATTTTTCCTGAGGTTATGGCTTGCTCATTAGAGATCTAAATCAACATCCAGACATCTGTAAAAAAGCTTGTGTAGCATCTACTGTTAAAATGAAATAGAATTATTGTACTACCAATTCACACTAAAAGCTTATTTTAATTTCTCAAATTTCACTTTGGACATCCATCCATCCATCCATCCATCCATCCATCCATCCATCCATCCATCCATCCATCCATCCATCCATCCATCCATCCATCCATCCATCTATCCATCCATCTATCCATCCATCCATCCATCCATCCATCCATCTAACCATCAATCCATCCATCCATCTATCCATCTATTGGTCTATGTCTATCTAGACACCAACTTGCTATAATAAACACCCTTTCTAGAACAATTCAATAAATCATTCCTTCAGGACCTAAAATGTGTAAACATCTGTGACTTTATACCTGGAAATGGCCAGTGCAGTGACAGCAGGATTGTTTTTATATCTACGACGAGAGATGATCTGAGTCCGGTTCAGTTCTCGGCACAACACCAGGTGTCTCTCCCACCTTATTGTGGCGCGCTCTGAGAGAAGCATACAAAAAACCGAAGAGTGAGAAACAAGTCGCCGCTTTTATTAATGGTCAGCATGTTGTTAAATTGAGAAAAATACATCTAATATAAAGTGTTCACTGTTACAAAGAGTTCCCCCAATTTAATTTGTGTGTTGTGATACTTATACGCTCTGACGCTGTGCTGTAACCAATGTGCACCAAATTGGATTTGGGTATTATTGCTTTCTAAATTGCATGCCTACATCAGCGAAATTGCTCATCAGTGTTTACCGGCTGTATGTTTAATAACTTTGCCCCATAATTCCTTGCAGCTAGCCCTAATGGCTTGCATGGAAGAGTGCACAATTATGAACTTTTCTCTGAATCCCTCAAAGTCAAACTTCCAGCTGAGTCTCAGCCATGACACTTAAATAGTAGCCACAGTGTAATTCAATTTGAATGTTGGAATGATGCCTCATGTACTGTTCCTGCTATTTCATTTCAAGCATTACTTGACATGGAAAAAAAAGCAAATACTGTTTCATTTCCCAATACTACGGGACAATTTTTGTTATATTGTTTCCATACAACGGCACATTAGATGCTTTATGGAAGCTTATGGTTGAAATAGTCTTATAACCAACCAATCTATTCCAGCACAGCTCGAGGCAACCAAGAACGAGAGAAAATCCAGGCTCTTGTTCGACGTTGCTGTTAAGGTGAAGTGTATTAGTGTTACCTGTGTCCTCTGCAGACGGGGATACAGCATCCCCCGGAGACACTGAACGCTTTTCATGTCCAGGTAATTGTACCTTTGTATATTCAGTCTTCCATATCTGCAAGAGAGCCACACAGCTAATGAAGAAAAAAAAAATCAAAAGCAATAGAAGCCATAATCATAAATCAAATTGGGGGGCCATTGATGTAGCACAGGTCTGTGCTCCAATTTGATGCCTAATTTAGAAACCATTTTGATTTAATAACTGCTCTTAGCTCATCTAAAGTGAGCATATGTTACTATCACTGCTTCCCTGGGAATCCAGATCCCAGCCGGCAAGGCATTTTTCAATACCACAGTCATCATATTTGAATATTTCGCAGCTGAATTGCCTTACTATTAAACAGACAAAGCCTTTGAGGAATGATTTATTACCTATACACAGGATTTACTTGTATGAGAACTATTTCCTATTATTGCTCATTTTCTTATTATTGCTCATTTAAAATAATGATACACTCTAAAAATTGGTAATGCCTAAAGCAGAAAAATGTATATCCTCAGTAAGAGTGGTTTAAATTGTAGAGCACTCACCCTAACAATACCATCCGCACAGCCAGTGATAATGACATTGCGTGGGTCCCACTCATACTTCTGTGTGAAGCAGCAGCACAGGATACTGCCCTCCGGCCCATACGGGGTGTTTACAGATGCAAGCAGCTGGCCTTTCATTGTCCACAGGTATAGATTTGTCCCTGAACATGACACAATCTCACCCTGAAGGACAGACAGAAAATAGTGGACTGTAATGTAATCATGTATGGCTATGGCTATGTAGGCTTGAACTATTCACATTATAGAGGGAAGCTGATGCAAATAATACATTTGAAAGGACCGACACATTTTTGAAAAATAATAATCATAACAGTAAACCTGTACACACACAAAGTTATACATAGGTTAAGAAATAAAACAAATAATATATATATATATATATATATATATATATATATATATATATATATATATATATACATACATTTTTATTTTATTTTTTTCTGAACAGTATGTTCAGTTTTTTAACCAGAAACATGAGGAGCTTTACCTGAAAGGCTGTTGGAAAACTATATATTTATTATCAATTATATCAATTATATCATATATTTCATAAATTATATTTTAATTGTTACGATGTTAATCACTTACAAAAATGCTAATGTAATAATAATAATAATAATAACAACAATAATAATCATATACATTTACTATTTCCACTACAAGCTTTTTTTTCATCGTCAAGAGAATGAATAATAATTAAAAGAAAAATTTAATTAATTCTTTTTTTTTTTTACTAATCAAAACTGTAAAAGTTAGACGACTATGAGGCTTTGGCCACAGTGAGGAGGGAAGGATGTGGCCTCCCCTTCCTCACCATACTGGACGTTTCTGGCAGCAGGCCACAGAGCTGAAAGAGCATCGCTGCACATCACTCAGCACAGAAAACGAGCCACCCCTCACTGTGGCCTGAGTCTGCCACAATATTTCCCAGTGCAAAAGGCAAACAGTTAAATAAATATAAGAAGAAAATGATGACAGATAGAGGTGGTGTAAGAGAACAGAAAGGGAGGATAAGATAAGCAGTAAGGAAAACCCCTGGGCAAACTCCATGTACTTTATGTAAACCTACAGTGAGATCGTTGATGGCTAAGGCAGTGACACTGGACGAGTGTGCAGGGAGCTGAGTGATGTAGTTGAGCTCCTCCAGGTCCCATAAGATGCATGTCTGGTCCTGAGAGCCGCTAATGATTACACTGTGTGACTCAGACACTACTAGACAGGTCACTGTGTCTGTGTGTCCATAGAGGGCCTGTGAGTTAGTCAAAAAAACAAAAAACATTCAGTCAAATGAGAGAAATAATTAGAGAAAAATAATATATTTAAATAATAACTAACTATAGCAGGGTTTGCTTACTAACAGACTGTGGACTAAATACTGATAAATTGTTCACCAAAATACATTAAAGTACTTTCACGGAGCACTGTGCAGAGCCTCTATTCTGGATTGTTGCAGCCAATCACAGGCATTTCAAGGTAGCTCATCGATCCAGAGATTAGCTTCAGGACATTAGTTCAGAAAGTAATAGTTCTCTAAAAGGTTTTTCCTCTTCATCTGACTCAATTAAAACAAGTAGACGATGAAAACAGGATGTGTGAAGATGACTGGAAAGTGAAAAATTGTGCTTATTCTCTGCATGTGAAATTCAAAAGTGAAATGTCTGATGTGAAAAAAACTGATGTGAAATGTTGCAATGGCACAAAACATAACCAGCATTGTAGTTTCTTATTTATACTAATTATTGAAGCTAAAGCATTAAAAAGGTCATATCCTCACTCAGTCATGTTAGTTCCTTATCCAGTCTTTTGTAAGCAAGAAATTTTACAAAGGCATTTCATTGTTACTTGAATACTCCTATCTATAGACTGTAAACAAGCTGTCATGAGTAATTAATGAGTTCAAGAGAAATATTAACACTTTATGCTTGGTGTTTTTAATGGATTATTTTTAGACAGACTACAGACTATCATCATCTTCCTTTTGCTTTCACTTTATTTCCAATAGAAAAGTTTATTAATATTTCATTTTTAGTATATGATCTATAAACTAGTCCATAGTGGTTTACAATGGTCGTTTTCAAATGAAGCCAGTGATTTTTCTTTTTTCATTTTTATCTAATGATGTTATCAAGAGGAAATAGAAATAAACAAAAAGAGTGTTTTTTTTGTTTTCTTGGAATCAACATGTCTTTATAAATAAAGGGGTGCCTGACCTGTTTGAGTTTCATGTACTTGAGCTTGTCCTTAATGATGGAAACCTCCCACACACACACCACTGTGCTGCTCCCAGCTGTGAGGATGATATTACTGTTGGGACAGGCAGCACACACGGCCTCTCCCCAGTCTGACAAATTTTCCCACACTGCAAAGTCCTGATATACAAAATACAAGCCATGATCCACTTTCAGAAAGTCAGTCATCTGGATGATGCACTAATAAGTAAGTGAATAATTGAATGATGTGTATAAACACCTTTGCTGTTGTGTAATTGCCAAATGAGCATGTGTTGTCATAGTAACCCCAGCAGAAGTAAGTGTTCCAAAGAGGAGGCATGAGCAACTTGTTCTTCTCCATAACCAAAATATCCTTCTCCCCACAAACGATTTGATTGACAGGGCCATGCATCAGCTCTAAGCAAGCACACATAAAGGAATCGATATGTTTATAACAGCTCACTGATAAAGGTACAGTATGTAACACTTTGTGCAGTCGTAACAATCTCCTGATATCTAAACTCTGTATATTCTGCATTCTTTCTGAGGCATATCAATTCGAGGCTGCAATGTTACATGCATAGGAATCTAATCTAAACACACATAAATAGAGACTCAGAGTTATTGATCACACTGATGAAATGAAATGAGAGAATGAGAAGATGAGTTACAGAGAGAATGAGAGAGAGAGAGAGAGAGAGAGAGAGAGAGAGAGAGAGAGAGTTTTCATCTCATTTTCCAAACAGAGCCTTTTGGGATATTCAGATTATTAAATAAGCCTCAGTGGCAGCATCATCAAGATGCGTCTAACAAATAGAATAAGCTGCTGCCCCTCTGCCTGAGAAAATTAGCCCATGAACAGTCTAGCCAGCATCTTCTTTCTGCAGCTCCGATCGCTCCCAGCGGACATGGCCCCATCTTGTAAAAAAATAATTGAGGGTGGGATAAAATAATAAGGTGGCTAAGAATGATTAAATGAGGGTGTTTCTGCACCATAGTGCTGCATGTTTTTTCTGAACAGCTCGGTACCTTTTAAGGGCTGAACTGATGGCTTCAGTTTGTCCAGTTTGAAGAAAAATGGGGTGATGAGATTGGCTCCAGTCGTCTCTTTGCCTGTAGAGCTCTTGTGTACATTGCGGCTGGGGTGAGGCTTCGTGAAAAGCTGCAAATAAATCAGTTACGATCTTAGTAATTGGTGCGTTTGTGTAAATGAACTCATCCGGAGCCATGGAAACTTTAATAGATTCAATATTGCTGTTAAATCAACATTTGATTTTAATGAATTTAAAACTTATGAATTACTCAATTTAAACTACATAAATTTTATACATTAAAAAAAAGAGTACTTTAAATCTTGTACTCAGTAATGAGTAAGGTGTGGCAAATAACTAGATTATTAAAGGTGGGACAATATGTGTGTAATATATGTGTTCATCTTGTCATAAATTTAAAGTGCTCTAAATGTTAATCAGGTTGTTACTGAGCACCTGTCTGGGAATTTGACCAAAGTTGCTGACGTAGCCAAGAACTGTGCTTTTCTTTAATGGGTCCTTCATGCTCTCAGCATCGTGCTTGTCTGTGTAGAAGTAAGGGTGAAAGGTATTGAGGGCCTCAATCGCGGCTGGACCCTGCTGTTTATACCCAAAAATCAGATCGATCCACAGGTGGAGATTTGCACTCACATAGTCACTCTCTAGAGCCTGGTAATAAAAATAAACAAACAAACATATATATATATATATATATATATATATATATATATATATATATATATATATATATATATATATATATATGTATATATAGTGGCTACATCCAAGAACACTAAAATCAATATAAAGACTGAATTGTAATCCTAAGTATACAATAATAACTTTTGCTGACTAATGGCAAGGCCTTCAATAAACATATTACAACTTTAAATTAGTTTAAAAATATATTTGGAGGAAAAGGCTTACACAATAGGCACTTTGATACATGGACAATTATAAAGGCGGGAAATTAAAATGTGATTGCATTTGAACTGCGATTACATTCAGAACATTCGATCTTTAAAATCACAGAAATAATTAAGGTCTGAAAACCTCATTTTGTATGTACTTATATTTGTTTGCCTTCTTGCATTTTGGCAAAACTTTAAAAAGGGCATGAGGGCCAAAGCAGCTCTAATAAGGCTATTCTTAATATGAGAAAAAAATAAAGCCAACCAGTGGTAACAGCCAACTATAACAACAGATCTCAGCGGTGGAAGTTTTCTATATTGTCTTTAGTTAATTTGCATATGGGGAAAAACAAGCAGACAAAATAGCTCATTTTGTGTGAACTGGAAAAACGATACAAATATTGCTCAGTAGATTGGGAGCTGATAAAGCCTGGCCCTTATATGCCTTTAGGCAATGCAAGGAGAGAGGGAAAGCATTCATTCCAATAAGCTGCAAGCTACAGTAATGGAGTTATGAGAGACTGCAGATATTGTGGTTGCTCTGAATTGGCCCTGTTATCATGTAATGACAATGGCGTTAAGTAGAGTAATGGGGCTTCCTTGATGAACTCAACAAGTGCCTATTATCTCTGGAACAGCACAAAGCAGACCGGAGCCAGACACATTTAACTCTTTCCAAATGCATCCAGCAGGAAATAAATGCCAAAAGGTAGTTATACAAAAAACAATGCCATATAGTGGTGTTGTTTTTGTTCGACTAAGAATGCACACTGGTGACAACCTCTACAAGCAGAAAGGAGACGGCACTGAGGGCTACAAGCTGTTCTGTGACTCTACTATGACAGGCTTATTAGTCTACTGAGCAAGGCTACTAACTTCTCTGTGCATGCGAATAAACTCCTGAGGATCTCCTTTAGCCCACGGTGGCAACACAATATCCCCCAGAAGTGTTCCATCCTGCATGCAACCTGAAAAAAAAATATAAGGGAGTATGAAATTATTTTACGTAAGATGAAAGTTCTATCACAAATATGGTATTATTAAAATAGAGTCTGGGATTATTTGTTTTTTTTGTTCTAATAATGATCATATTAGTATATAAAGCTCTCCTATAGTTTTACTTATAGCTATTAGCCTGTGTGACTGGTACATTCAACTGAACGGGTTAATCTAAACCTAAAAAAATCTAAAAACAAGTCATCCCAAATAATATCCCCTTACTCTAAAGTATCTAACTGGATGTCACTGAAAAGTAAATGGTTTTATTGAATAGGCTGAATAGCATTGCCTAGATAATGTTTATAGAAAAATAAAATCTGCATCATTGGAGCAGAAATGTATTTAGGGCCTTGGTTACTAAAGCTTTAAAAAGATGGATTTCATATAAAACCAGAGATGTATTTTACATTTACAGTAATTTGTTTCTATGCCAAACTAAGGCAAAGTCTGAACAAACTTAAAAGTGATCAAGAAAATGAGGAAGTCTTGTTGGTATTTAGGATAACACCCTCCACTGTATAGTTTATATTTTATATATATATATATATATATATATATATATATATATATATATATATATATATATAAACCAGGGAGGTAGAGGTGACATTTTGTAAACTCGGAGAATGTGTGGGCCGCAGTACTCGCAGCATTAAAGTGTTCTCACTCATAGGAGATGTACTCCTCTTAATATTTTCCCAGAACACAGTTTGCAGTTTGCTTTGCTTTGATTATTAATTTTCAAATATGTGCAGGTCAGTGTTATTTCATACCTTCTAAACAATCAAGCAGCAATGTACACTAGGCTTTTGTAAACAGTAGTGTGTGTTATTGGATACTGTAATAAATAAAAGAGCTATTGAGCATGGGCATGGTATCGGGTCAAAACCTCAAAAAATATGTATAAGGTGTATATCCCGGCTGTACTTCACTCCTACACCACACATACATATGCTTAAGATCTTATAGTCTTACCAAACTCAAAATTGTTGGAGTTGATAAGGAAGTCTGGCAGGTAGAAGAATTCTGGAATGAGCTCTCTCACATCGCACATGTTGTCTTTGGAGGCCGACTCCCACTCCTTCTGGATGCTGTGGAACATTCTCTCAGGAACATCAAACGAGCCGCCCTGCACAGTCCCACATCGACAGCACCATCAAAAAACAGCCATTACATCGTAGCCAAGCCAGAAACAACTAAGCAGCACTGAGCAGTGAGCCCATCATGGTGGGAAAAAAACAGTACTGCATCTGAAAGCAAGTTTTCTGCAATGCTTCAGAACAATGGGTGTCTAGAAAGATACAGCCTTAAAACAAACACGACAAATTCATCAGAATTGACGGAGGCTTTTCCGTGAGTCGTAATTCCTTGTGGAAATGTATGTAATTTGCAATAAAAAGATTATCCTCATTGAATGAAAGCAATAAATACTGTACACAGTAAACGCAGTTAGTGTCCCAAATCTTGTTATGATTATTACTGTACAGAAGAATGCTGTTCATGTGCGGAAAATATCGCCACAGAGCGTCACCCTAATATTTGTATTGTGTTATGCTGAATATTAAATATGCATGACATTTTATTTTAATCAATTGATTCCTGCCCTATAAATAAGATATTTCTTAAATAACAAAATGTAGTTTTGTTTGCTTGTGATATGAGCAAATTTATTTGCATATATATTAAAATTCTCACTTTAATTCACTTTTGCAAAACAATACCGTTCTTACAATTCCCAACAAGAAAAAAAAAAATAATAGCGCACCATTCATTTAGGAAGCTTATTTGTGAAATTGCATTTCATAATAAAGTACACACACCACGAAGCTGTAGCTTTTCGCTTCATTTTCGATGGAAACAATTTGGTCAATACTGCAACTTACTGACAAATGTCACATACAGGTCCCAAGAGGGTCAGAAAAGAATATTATGGGAAGACTTCGCATACCTGGAGAGAGAGGAAGGTCTGGGTGAAAGGCTCCATTCTCACAAGGTAAGACGCCACGATGATGGCAGAGGAATAGTGTGTGCAGTAATGACATTGTGCAGACAGCTCACCTGCAAAAGCCACAAGCATCATTTCCAGCATGCATCATAATTACTGTTATAATCAGTTCATAATGAAATTACATTTCAAAGAGAGCAAGTCTGCCGAATAGTTGCAAGTCATTTAGCTGGTAAACAATGATTTAAATGAAATTTTACCGTCATTACTGTCTACTTCATTATATCTCTGGATAAATTTCTCTCTCCTTTTCTCATTCTGAGCACCCATTGGTTTGGACAAATCCCTGAATGATGTCAGGGATGACAAATCCAGTGTCTAACAAGCAGAAGAAAACAATTGTGACACAAACAAAAACCTAGCAAGGAACAAATGAATGAAGAAATGAACGGGTAAATGTATGTACCTCTGATTCATAGTCAGCAAGGATCCATGGGAACACTGGATACTGCATCAAATCATTGTACGTGCGTCCAGCGAGTGTGTTCAAATGCATGAGGTATTCAAAGTTGCTTATCTCTCCTCTCTGTTTAAACAATGAGGTCGGCACACTTCATGGAGCAGAACAACACATAACACTCAGGAATACTTTACTGCAATTTGAGATAAACTGCACACACATTACCTGCCATTTAGCAATAACTGTCTTCTCAGGTGCTGCTGGTTTTCTGTACCAAAAAACAAAACAAAATAATCAATAAGAAAAATTCTCTTACGCTCAGTAACTGTAATTTGATTATTTTATGAAAATAAATCCAAATTTTTTGAATCGACAAATGATTAATTTTATGATGAGAACATTCTTATTGGAGTTGCATAGCATCATCCCAGAGACACGGAAAAACACAGAGTTTCAGTGTTACGGAGGAACAAGAGCAGCCTGCGAAAAGGTACACATCCTGACAGTTCATAGAAACCTGCCCTAAAGTATCAAATGGTGCAGGACAGTAAATTAACTGAATAAGTATAAGTAATTATGATCTTTTACAGCCTGTACACTCTTTACACTATATAATAAATTCTGCACTATTTCTATATGAGATGAAAGTATAAATGTGACCTGATACTGGAAACTAATCGGTTCAAAACCATTATTGAACGTAAGTGTATATATACTGGAACATTCAAATGCTAATGCAGCATTTCTTTTCCTTTCTCTCTGGTGACTGTGGCTAGTAAAAGGACAATAAATGCTCTGCACCTCGGGTAAGTGTTGCTTAGCAGCAAAGTTAAACAGGACAAAGCTGCTTTTGCTGTCCTGCCATGTTTGAGTGAGGAGGCAGTTTTTTTTCATCTGAAGCTTGTCTGAAAATTCTATACACACTCTATTAGCTGGATATGTGAAGCTAATTTAAAACCCACGAGTAAAAGAAACACCTATTTTCTGAGATGAGGTGAACTAATGCTGGACAAGAATGGCTGATTGACTGAAATACAAACAAAGATTAAGAGCAGACCAATTCTTACTTTTCCACATTGCCACAAAAATCGGTAAGTATTGAAAAATTCTATACTTTTTGGGTAACGCTAAAAGTCGTTGAGAACTGTTAAGAATATATTTGAGCAAAGTATCATAAACTAGTGTAGTGTAATTATGCTTCTATTCATGATATCTAGAAAAGAGAGAGAAAACTGAAAACCTTTACTTTCTATACTTTGTCACTGAATGTTTCATTATAACACTATATGGTATAATCATTATCACTGTATAATCATCAGTCATCACTGAGTATCTACTGAACGTATAGTAAATTCCAGCACATTTCTTATCCCTCAAGCTAGAATACCTAAAATGATCTACTTTAAAATGGTGTTAAAGGCCCTATTACACTCAATATATCAAGGAAGTGTGTAAACATATAAACGAAATCCGATATTCAGCTCGGTTGAATTGCCAAAATGTAACACATGAAGATAAATCATACTATTGGTCAGCACTCCATAATTGCACATGTTTGGATGCAAAGGCCTCAGACAGAAAATGGAATAAAAACAAGCTAAACCAGATTAGCCTTGTATCTATATGCACTTGAATATGATTAATGAGTCATGAAAGGGCCCGAAGGGCTTACAATGCAGCCACTCTTCTTCTTTAATAGGGAGGTGTGAGGCGCATGGGTTTTAAATCACTTCCCCGAGTGTCATTTATCAAAGCACTGATTTGACTCTATCCACACAACCACTCAGCCTGTAAAAGTCACCCTGGATCAATCAGCTGTAACACAAACAGTTCCCACCCTCACCAGCAACGATTTCTCCCCCCTGCAACCCAGATTTTACATTCATTGCTCTTGTCCTCATTGCTATCTGGTATTAGCCTCAATTACAGTGCAGTATGATTTTAAGGAGATCCCTTAAGGGTGAGATGGGTGAGTGAGCTGCAGTGTAAACATTACACTCTTTTCATTCCCCAAAAGACCCTTCATTCCCCCAAAACTGCCTCAGGGCCTACACGATACCACCACCACCCCTATGTAAATAATCGAGATGCTGTGCCATTAAGCTGTGCATGTTTAGTTAAAGATATTAGATCTTGAATAACAATTACACAGATCAGGTTACAACTTAATCAGGTTGATTCCAAAGTAGAAAAAGAATTAACCATAATCTGTGTTTACAGAGCACTATGGCTAAAGGGAAGAAGGGTGGATCAAAAGGCAAAATAATTACCCTGAAAATGGCCAAGAAAGCACTCAGGGTGACCCCCGAGGGAAAACGACATCTTGATCTCAGTAACATGGGTATTGACACCTTTCCAAAATGTCTCCTAAAACTGACTGACCTAGAGGAGGTGGACCTGAGTCGCAATCAGCTGAGAAAAATCCCAGATTTCATTGGCCAGCTCATTGGCGTGCTCTGGCTTGACCTTCACAGCAACTACATCGAGCAACTGCCAAAAGGCATCGGACAGCTTGAGACTCTGTGCCACCTCAACCTGTGCAACAACAGCCTGGACTCAAATGGTTTACCCGCTGACATCGGCAGTCTGAAGAACCTGCAGACGCTCAACCTGGGTATGAACCGGCTCTCAGCTCTTCCACCCACCATGGCTGCTCTGACTAACCTGAGAGAGCTCGGTTTGTTTGACAACATGCTCACCGTGCTCCCTGAATGCATCCGCCTGCTGCCCAATCTAAAGAAAATCAACACCAAACGCAATCCCATGACATATGCTCAGAGAGATGCCAAAGACACAAAACCAGCCGAAGGTGTGTATTTGGTGAGAGAGGAAGATCTGTGTAAACTGTGTCTAGAGAAATGTAAGGAAGAAAGAAAGAGAAAGGAAAGAAAACAGCTTTCAGATCAGTCTCTCCGGAAAGGTAGATTTTCAGGGCTGATCACACCAAACTCAGTGGCACGAAGCAATCAGGAGCTGTGGCACTAGACTTTCTGCTGGTCTCCTTACTAAAGACATTTTAAGAATATACTGTAGTGAATGTAATCAATTACAGATGAATTGTATTAATAGTTATGCACAAATAAACTGTTTTGACCTGAGTTTAATATCAGTCTGAGGACAACAAAACATGATATTTATAAAAACTAATTTTAAGTTGTAGACAATATATTATGAAATTAAGGGAATGATTTAATAGTCGCATAATATAACATAAGCATTTTAATTCTGCTGGTAGCAGTAACCATTGTGTTTCAGCCGATTGTTTGGGGATTGAGGATTGACAGCATTTCTGTCACTCATTAACTCTGTGCATATAGTGTCTTTCCCAGAAGCCTTTAGACACGAGCTGTCTCCTCAAAATGTGTTTAAAAAAGGCAGTATTGGGAGAGATGATGGTACAGGGACACTTACCTAACGTTATGCATGGCCTCCGTCACCCCTCTTCCCTTCAGTGAAGGCACCACTGAGCATAACCTAGGAAATGAACACGAGAGATCAATCTGGTTTTGCCCTGTCTAACCTCATGAACTCACTGACTCATTGACACACTCACATTTTCCTTTACCTTTTAAAAGCACTGACATGGTCTTTGTTCACGAACACCAAAAACATTGAAGTGCCATTCCTCATGAAGATTTCAATTGCATTTTCCTAAAGCGTTAAAGAAAAAAATTACTAAAATATTGTGAACAATCTGAACACTGCAGATCTGTGAGAAACAGCAGAACTGATTTTTGCTTAACAAAGATGCTCAAAAGGTTTGGTTTACAAGAACATTAAATCTGACCTCAAGAAGAAAACGCATAAAATGAGCCTCTTTAATGTCCTCGTATGACCAGCGTCTGCAGGCTGGGTTCACTGAGCTCTGCTCCTTCTTCAGCATCCCGCAGATAAACGAGTCTCTTACGCTGAAGCTCGGAGAAAAAGTCAAAAATGAAAACAATGGCTAATAAAAAACTCATTCATATTTTGAACTGAAATAACCTGAAACAGCAGCACATTTATGTTGCACATACAGTATGCTGTTATTATAATAGCTGTACTGAATGTAATGAACTGTCGAGTTCACTAAACCGCAAACCTGCAATTGTGTGGAGATTTGTTTTGCACACCCACAATTCAACATGAAGAAACCTTTAATACATACAAAATAATTCATTATTTTTGCAGATGTTTCTGTTCAAACTTCTTTGAAATCTTAAAGAAATTGTGTAAGTCATTAAACAGTTTAACCATGCATATGCTACAGCATGACGATGTGGAGGTGCAACGTTTGGAGCATGCTAATAAGTCGAATATATCGAATAATAACATCAGCTATAAACTTTTGACTTGCACTTGAGTACTGTAATAATAAGGTCATTTTGCAACATGGTTTGTAGAAGTATTCTAGAGAAAAAAAAGAAAGCAAAACAGATCCAGTAATGCTGAGTAAGGCATTACAGAAGCAGTAATAGGAGTAAAAGGAGAGCTTTACCTGGTGGGATGGTGGTTTCCACAGCACACATCCCCACTGGAGGTGAGTATAAAGCCCTCACACACATAGAGATTAGCTTTTCCAAACAATAACACTCCCTCCAGTAGAACATGGCCACTGACAACTGCTATACAATGCTTTACTCCAATCTGTGAAACACAGGAGAAACACAGCACTTAAGTCTTTGGGAAAGTTCCCCACTGTGGAAGGAATAAAGGTATATATTAGAATAGTATATGCTTCCACAAGTTTGAGATATTTTAAACCACACTTTGAGGATTATTTCGAATTTCAGAAGAAACAACACACTGTATTGATAGAGCAAATGTGAGTACCTCAATTAAGCAAGCTGTTAAACTGTTGGGTTGGGCAAGTAATAGTGTATGGACTGTTTTTTTTTTTGATCTGAGAAAGGGATGAGTGCACTGAATGAATGAATAATGTAAATGTGAACACCGCTTTTACACTCGCTGTTTAATTGATGAGAATAAAGTCTGCAGCGCTTGCCTCTAAACTCTTGCTCTAGGGCGAAGATGTCAAACAGGCACAGCCCTCTCCCTGATTGATCGCTGTTACCACTTCATTATCTGCAACAACATGGTGCCGAAACAAAGCAAGAGAACTAAAAGCATGGGTGACTAGTGTGTTTGGGAAAAAGAGGTCGTTGCAGTGCAGGCATTGTCCTGTGATTATGCACAGCTAATTTTATTGTCTCCCTTCATTTCACACCATGCGTTTGCACCTGGCCTCAGCAGCGGCTACACAGCTCCAGGCCCTCGGGACGTGGGTCTCCAAAACATATGGGGCTCTGCTGCAGTAGCAGCCGCTCCTCAATTAATACAAATCAAATCAGAAGATATCCTCTCCATGCCAGCACTGCCCCCCTCAGTGCCAAGCAGAGGGCCCGTCTGTTTATTACTAGAATTAATCAATGACGTACACAGAATAGCAAAACACTAATTGATTAAAGCCTAGTTACACAATACACCTGGTGGATAGTCTCAGAAACAAAAAAGAATCAATTCTGATCTGTGATGTAATTCTGTATTTCTGAATATGTAAAAGTTTTATGTTAATGTCCAGCTTAAAGTGATAGGGTGCTATGACCATAAAAAAAAAGAGATTCAAGCAAACCATCACATCATATTTGTTTGTGTGTCTGTTTTTTTCTATGTCCATGTATTTATTTTTAGCTAAACTGTTTTTTGATAAATTTATTGATAGTTTATTGATAACTTTCAATATCTGAATTTTTAGGTCGTTAGCAGATCATGTAGATTAATAAGCATTGAACAAACTATTCATCTGACAAACAGCACAGCAGGATTCGACCTCCTTAAATAAAATCGTGAGGTCTAACATCACCCCCTACAGCTCCTTATTAATACTTCTGTCAAGAGCTCACTCCTCATGTTACCCTGTCAGTGGGAACACTCGGCTTCATGCGTGTGGGCGTAATGATGCTCACACAAATGCACTAAATAAAGTGGAGCTTCTTTACACTTGGGACTGAAACGCTAAATAGAGGTCAGGTGCAGTGTGTGTTGGCGGCTCTCACCTCCTCATTGGGAGCCAGCTGCTGTATTATGAGCTGTGACTCCACACATTCCTCAGAAATATCTTCAGTGGGACTTGAGACCTCAGTCAGTGTGGGGAAGAAGGTTAGATGCTCACAGTCCAGGCTAGGCTCCTGCTCAGTGTCCCTGCTAGGCTCACTCAGAATCCTGAGCTCTGATATACAGAGAGAGAGAGAGAGAGAGAGAGAGAGAGAGAGAGAGAGAGAGAGAGAACAAGAGAAAGAGATCTTCACTTAAAAAAATATTTTACAAATAAAATTATGCTCTAGAATCCTAAGAACATTGAGCCTATTTGACCCAAGTACGACAGGATAAAATAAATTAGTAATGTAATATATAGCTTTGCTAAATAAATTTAAAAAACTATCTTTCTGTCACATAGCTTCTATTCCTTATAGGTGAACTCCAAAACGGAGCATGAAAGAATAATTTTGCAGATGAGGAATATTTAACATTATTATAGCAAATCAGTTACACTACACTGTTAGATTTCACTTCTATCATTTGTTAAAAAAAATTATGCTGGGAAGGGATTAAGTAATACCCATTCTCTCATAACTCATATGTCCATTCTTGACCTTTATAACTGCCTCCAGACTCCTCAAATACTCTGAACAGCTTTTGGATCCTCAGTTATTATTTTTAGCTCCATATTTTGAAAGCATCTTGTAAAACCACATTTAATAAGATATTTCTGTTATTTTGGCAGAGATTTTTGTTATTTTAATTCCATGGTTCTAATATTTGTATCTGTTTGCACATACTAACTCTTGTGAATAAGATCTCCAAGCTGTCGGTTTTCGAGGCTTATCTGTTTCTAACAACTAGTATTAAAAAAATACAATGACAATCTTACAATTAGTCTGAGACCCCTATGGCCTGGGTCAGTGGGATGTGCATTGCTAATCCATGAACAAAACATGGAGGGTAAATATATCCTGATACCTGGATCTGCGCTGGCAGTTTCGGCCACACCCCTGCTACCGTCTACAGGGTTGTATTTCATGTCCTGCTCTGGCATTAGAGAAGGAAGCTGTAACAGGAATAAAATTGTCATAGATAAAGGCATGTTATATACTGTACTTACAGCCAAATACAGCTCTAAGGAATCATTTGAATCATTCCTGCTGTCATTAATAACCCCTGACCTTTTTTGATCGCCTCGCTGCCTTCCTGCGAATGCGCAGTCTGATGCGGTTGGGCCCCTCAGCTGCATTCTGCACCCAGCCTTGGTTGATGAAGACTCCTGGACCGGGGCCAAATAACCCCCTCTCACGAAGCAAGTCTTCCTCTATCCTCAGCCACCGAGCAGCCATTAGCTCATTCTCATAGTGAAGTGCCTACACAGGACACAACAACCCAATTATCAAAGATTCCCAAAAAGAAGCATAGTGATTTAAATATTGTCCCCAAGTATACAACAACATACAGTACATGCTCATGCTGTGAGATCTAATCCATGTCATTTGAAATGTTATTCATTGTAGTTATTGCAAGATAAATTCTTACAAACCTGCATGTAATTCTTCTTTAAGGTCTCGAACATCTCTTTACCAACCTTTCTATGGATTTCCAAGTCTGCTAAAAATGTCTTTGAGAAAACATAGGAATTATAAGGACAATAAATTACACATCCAGGAAGCTATTTTGCATGTTTGCACTTAAGAATTGCATTTCATAAACTGCATTCATCATGCAAACAAGCTAGTGGCTACTGAAACCTACAATAACCCCGGCTCCAAATGCAATCATGTATTCTCAGTGTGTTGTAATTAAGTTAAAGTATAATATCAGCACAGTGTGAAGTGGCCGCTGGCCCTGTGCCACAACATGTGCCCAGCTGATATATTACACTGATTGGCATTAGCCCTTCAGGAGGCCTGTGTACAATATCATTAATGCATACAAGCTAATATTTACTTAAAGAGTCATCAAGTTAATCATCACAGTGGTCTGCTCTGCAAGAAACTACAAGACCTCATTGTAAAGTCTGACTCAGGAAGCGAGTTAAGTTCCCCTCAGAGACGAGTACTGAACCCTGCATGCTTCGCTGCTTAACCTGATACAATGATGCATCCTTTAGGCAAAGTCAATGAAGTACAAGCAACAACTCTGAAAACAGTGGTTTCTTTGGCACCAGATTTCAATAATTTTAAATGTCGAATATATTATATTATTATATTATAATATATTATTATACATTTTTTTTTTCATTATTATTATTTTTTACAGCATTAAATCACTTAAAAAAACTTAAGAGCATTAAATCACTAACATCAAACCTTGAAACAACCCAATTACTAGTCACAATATTAGAAGAAAAGAACAATCACAGCGTTGTGCCAGATGGACAGCAGGATTTGGGAGCGTTACCAAGTTAAATTCACAGCAGCAATTATAGCTTCATTTTCACGGATAAACACTGAATCATCGAATCGTAGTCCTTTATTTAGAGAATAGTAAGTAATATATAGCATTAATTACCCTATTTACCAAACACGAAAACTTATTGGCCTATTAAACGTGCCACATTAAATAGCAACCCCTCTGCAATTATCATCATACTGATTTACATTTTAATTATTTTTCAGGAAAAAAAACAACATCACCTTGATAACATAACATAATGTCAGCTTCATTCTGAGACATTGCTGAATGTGTAATAAACTTAAGTTGATCATTAGACCATGTTAATTATCTTTCTGTTAGGAATTATGGTATAATTATGCTGCTAGGAAATTTCTGACATTAATTGAGAGAAAAGTAGGAGCTGCGCTGGAAGGAGGAAGTGACATCATGCTTTGATGATAATCTCCTACAATGTTCTTTCCTTTAGACTCGCAATGATTAAATAAATGTGAAAAAATTATTCAGAAACGTACAGATGCTAGGTTAAATTTAGATGCTTGGTGATTTAAGTCAAATCAAAACATACAACTTTTTTAAAAGATAGATCTGTTACCAAAGTGTTACAAAAAGTGTATCAAGTCATATAACTTTTCTTGTTCTTTTAATGCCAGCATGACATAAAAAAAAAGAACAGGAAATAACTAAATCTCCAAATTCTTTACTGTAGCTTTTCTGAAAGGAACAATTCATCAAAGCAGTTGATAGGCTGTCAGGAGTTGATATGATAAAGTATAACACAAAATGAATAATGTTTTCATCAGATTGTGACTGCCTATAATTACCACCCCTGTTTTTGAGGTGGAGACGGAGACGCCAGCAGTTGCACAGAAACGGTAATTTCATGCCTTGTGCCTGAGTAATATCTCTGTGCATCCTTTTCCAGATGGCGACGTCTTCGACGGTGGGGACTAATGATGTGGGTTGAGTTTCAGAGGGAAAAAACAACAATAACAGCATCTTTAACCTTCACCAGCAAACGCGACGTTCTACCAAGTGGTCCCGGGGAAAGAATTAACAAATATCAATTACATTGCCTGCTGAGGTGTACTCAGCTGTAATGATCCAAATTGATTTCAAAGACGGATTGAGACAGTGCCACAGGCTAGGTTTAGACCGCTGGGTGTGGCGACTTTGGCAAGATGGTAAGGCTAAGCACTGTCAATGGGCTAAGCACCTGTGAACAAGCTTTCACTTCATAAAGTGTATGTGCTCATTTAAGTAACGCAAGTGGTCCACAAAGTGTCTAGAACATGTTAGACCAGATAATAAATCACATTAAAAAGAGATAAACTTGTGCATCATACCTCCACATTAGAGTCCTTTCCAGGTGCCCTCTGAAATAAGCGGCTGCTAAGAATACTTGTTTTTCTCTGACCAAGATTCAGACTCTTCTTCTGTGAGTCTGAAAAGAAACGTCTTAATCTGAGCATTTGAGTAGCTTTACTGCTCTGTAGAGTACATCATTGTCATAAGAGTACCTCAAAAACTTTTGCCTTACTCTTATTTATCTAAAAGCAGAGGAAAACCTCTAAAAGCATCTTAATAAAGACAACAGAGTAAAAATAAACACTGACCTATAAAAGCCTGCCATGATTTCATGGCTATCTCCTCCCATAGAGGACTCACATCATTCATGGAGACCAGGGCCTCCTTTCCTGCTTGCTTTGCAGAAAGGTCAATCTTATAGGCCTCTTCTAGTGAGTGTCTTCTCTCCTGCATGACTAAATCCCAAGTGCTTTCTACAAGCTTCAACAGCTCTGACTCCACTGCACAAGTATGAATAAAAAGAAAACAGAAAACTTGCATATAAATCCACAAGTAAGAATAAAAAATAAACAAATACCTTACATATAAATACAAAATGACTCATCTGGGCAGAAAGCACTTGACCTTTAAAAGAAAAAGTCCAACTCACCCTCTGCTGAATTAGGAATGTCAACTGCAGACCTCGTTTGGTTGTTTTTGAGAGGCAAAAGATTTCGCCAGATATTTCGGGATGGTTTTTTATGCATTTCACATCCGAAACCTTCGGGAAAACTGAAAGAGTAAAAGAACTCTACTGTTAAAACTGATTTAAAATAATGTAATCATATATATATACACATACACACACATACAGTATATACACATATTTCCCCACTGAAAAGATTCTCAATAGAAACAAAATAAAAATGTGTGCCTTTGTTAATATGTTGACATAAAAGTTCTGTGATAAAACATTCATGATAAGCTGGTATTACACCACCTTGTTTATTATTTTACTATACTAGCCAGCAAATGTCACTGTGCTTTAAACCTTATTTAATATTATCACTTTTATAGACTGTTATATAATAATTGTAGTATAAGATACAACTGTTATTTTTTTTTTTCACAATTTTGGTAATATATTATTCAGATTTTTATTTATTTATTTATTTTGTGATAAGCCTAACATAGAAATCGCCTGACCTTCCGGAACGGATGAGCAGAAGGCAATGCAGCAGGCAGCTGATAAAGTGGACACTAGCATTGTAGGTGGCCATGATGATGTTCCAATGCTGTTGCAGCACATTAAGAGTCCTTAGAATAAGCTCTTTCTCAGCTGGGGTCTGCCTGGGACGGGACAAAAAGTACAGCAAGGACCTATTCAAGCTCTTGTATAGGACAGAGATAGTGTCCTCACGTTGAGGCTGCCTTCTCTCCATTGCCTGCCAGAGAAAGATAGACTTCATAAAACACTAGAACAGTCTGAAAAAATCAGAAACCAGGTCAGCATCAGATAGCATACGCACCACGGATATCTGCTCTACTATAAAATCCAGCAGATTTTCTGGATCCACCAAAAACATGCCATTATAGAGTTTCTTCACCAGCATCTTGCTGAAGAACGCAACGTTCTCCGACAGTATGGTAAACATCCCCTCTGGGCTGTTTTTAGATGGATCTGAAAGTGAAATCCAAATAAAGTGCTTTGAAGAGCAGCACATATTCTATATATTGACAAGTCATGAATTTATAAAAAAAACACAACATAAAAAGCAATAAGCAGAAATATTAAAATGATATTATTATAAAAGTTTGCATAAGAGAAGAGAAGAGAAGAGAAGTATTTTCTTCAAACAGCTCTCTTATCATTAATAAAATATTACCATCTCTGGCTACATGTGTAGACTGGCCCCCTTCCTGGCCTGTTACATGGATAATGTCCATCAGAAACTCTAACAGCTCACTCTGAAAGCTTTGTTTCTGCTCCTGACACACGTTGTCTGGAGAGAACTGAAAGTACACCAGTACAACAGTGAAACAAACATAAAA
Organism: Silurus meridionalis; assembly: GCF_014805685.1. Lineage (NCBI taxonomy): Eukaryota > Metazoa > Chordata > Actinopteri > Siluriformes > Siluridae > Silurus > Silurus meridionalis. The sequence continues at coordinate 17,487,916 of NC_060885.1, forward strand.
ACAAAAGCAGTTTGACATTTACAAGACAACACACCATTTGCTAAGACAGTCTCTAGTGCAATCATAATGTCACTTTAGAGGGTTTTGCGAGACACACCACTTTCCACAGGAGTGCAAATGTGCATTCTGTGCACTTCCCTTAAAACTGGGCAAAGAGTGGCACCTTATGGACAAAAGAGTTTACACACTGAGCTAAAAACTAGAATAAGATAATTGTATATATCATTTGGTCAGTGTATTGGAATAAAATTCCTATTAATTACAATAAAGGTTTTTTCAATATGCAATGTACTAAATGAAAAACAAAAATAAAATAGTTTATTATTAATTTGAATTTTTGAATAATAAACTATTACTATAACTAATTATAAAGTATGAGTCAATGTGTGATTCTGATAGCTGTTCATGATTACCTCTAGAAGCTGGATGAAAGGGTGATTCTGGTCTTTGGCAGGGATGTTTATGAGGCTATCCATCAACAAGATGCGGATGAAGTCACACACCTGCTTCCTTGCAGGGTGAGACAGGCGAGATGCTGAAGTATCCACAGCATCCTCACTGCTCTGAGGACCTGCAGCACTCTGTGTATACAGATAATATAGTCTATAAATCCATTACCTTAATTAGTTACATTACCTCATAATGCTTGTTTTATGACATCCTAGCTCAATGTGTAAAAAGGTACAGGGGCCTTGTGTCTTACCTCAGTGATTTCAGTGGGGAAAAGTGCACTAGCCAGGGAGCTAAGAAAGTCAGGGGAGGCCCACAGAGCATCTCGTGGAAAGTTACTGTGGACCAAACAAAGGAACTGCATCACACTTCCTGGGTACTGCACATCCCAGTTATCTTCACTTCCTGTTATTGGCTTTTTAGAGAAATGAAAGCATACAAAAAGTAAGTATTTGTAAAGTATGTAGAATATACTTTTCAATGCATTGTGCATTTAGTCAATAAAAAAGCACTGGTCTTTCATACATTACAAATGATCATCTTGACCAATTCAATAAGGACACAGGCTGCCTCTGTGCACAGTTGGACTCCCTGTTCATTAGCAGATCTGTCAATCACACTCTGGAGTATGCTGTCAAGATCCACCTGGATTCAGAACGGAGATTTAAAAATAGGTTTTATCATATAATTTCCTCAAAACAATTATGTAAAATGTCCTGTGGCCCATTCTAACAGTGTACAACAAAAGTATGTGGATATCTGACACATATAAATGTGTGGATCATCTCCAACTGTTGCCACAAAGTTTTACCACTCTACATGTGGCATTTTAATTTCCCTACACTGGAACTAAAAGGCTCAAACATGTTCCAGAATGCCAATGTCTCTGTGTGACAGTAGAACTCTATGAAGACAAGATTTTCCAAGACTGGAGTGGAACATATCCATGCAGAACCCTGACCTCAACACTACTGAACACTAAAATGCTGATTACATCCTGGGCCTCAGCACCCTACATAGGTGTTTAACCGAATTTAAGTGGATGGATAAATGAATCCCACAGCTATGTGCCAAAATCTAGTTAAAAGTCTTTCCAGAAAAGTGAAGGTTTATACAACAGAAAAATGGTGGATTAAATATTGAATATATTTATAACGTTTGGCCATATAATCGTGTTTTTTTTTTTATTATTATTACATTAATGTATGTGTATATCACATTAAAACCACCAAAAAATAATTTACCTGTCCATCAGGTACATGAAAGTCTGATTTTCCAAACAGCAGTGCAGCAAAAGCTCCATATATCTGTGGAAGGCTGATATGACTGAGCAGTAGTCTGGACAGCACAGTGAAGCCTGGAAACATGCCACTCAAGCATTCGTATGACCAGGAGCACATCTTTAATTTATCTGTGGAAAATTATGACACATTTATGACACAATAGCATAGACACATGACACAATTATGACACAATTATAACACATTATCATAGAACAGAACTTGCTAAACTCATTAATGCATTAACTGTTACTGTACCTATGGTGCCTAGCAGTGCATGCATCTTTTCCACTAGTGTTCCTGAAGATACAGCTTCTTTAAACTTGGCTCGTATGTTCTCATGTGACAGAAAGTAGACAAGCATCTTTAGAACCAATAGCACTGTGCTGGAGTGGATGTGCCCCTGTAGGAACAGGAGGAACCAATCCGACCCCAGTATGGAGAACACTTCTTCTTGCTCACTGCAAGAGACACAAGCACATTATACAAACAAGGTTTACTTATAAATATGATGTTAACAAGTCCTTGATGCTGCTACACTCACTTGTTAGAAAGAGGCGTGTCAGAGACGATTAGCGAAGACAGCACCTCAAGCAACTGGTTCCTGATCCAGATGGTTCTTCCAGGTGTTTGGCTCAAGGCTAGACAGAAGTTCAGACAAATCATTACCGAAAGAAAAACATGTTGACTTCTATACTGAACAAGACATTCTTGGAAATGCAATGATATAATGACATGTAAGATTTACTTCTTGTGGCACTTACTATGAGATTGATCTTCACAAATGATAGAGGGAAAAATTGTCTTCTCATTTACAGTTTGGGGCAACAAGGTGTGAATTAAGAAGAGTCCAAGCCTGGAAGAACAATAAAAACAACGTCAGCCTAAAATGTGACATTTTTCAGGTGTATTTTATAGAAAATTTGTGTGTAAAATTATTTTCTAATCATGTTGATATCCTTTTGTAGGATGTCTTATGTTTTGTCCTAATCCTTATTCTTAGTAATTAATATGAAACAACTGGTTTTTACAAAATTTTACTTAAAAAAAGGTAAAAACATGCAAATGAAATATGCCTCCAAACCTTTTATACAATTTTGCGGGGACTCATTTTAACGTATACCATGTTTATTTATACCATATACGTTTACACACTCAGATAACACAGAATCTGATTTTTCTCTGAACTAATAAGATTCTTACGAATATCACAAATCTTGTTTAAATGCACTTGCAAATGAATTATAAATTAATAATTAGTATAAGTATAAAGCCAAATATTATTTAGTACTGCAAATGTTTAGAATTTGAAATAAACAGTGTTGTTACAGTTGCACTGATAATCTGCTATAAAACAGCAGAGAAATATATTTCAAAGCTGATTATCTGCATTCTTTTTTCTACTTTTGTTTATGAAGTATTATATTTAAATTTATGCTTAAAAGCCTGGAAATGTAGAATACATTTTAGATACTTTTACACATTTTTGTTTTATTTACAAGTACACAAAAACAATTGAAGCCTTCAAACAAACTCTTTTCATGCCTGTGAATGTCTTCAGGGTTGAAGTGTTTTTGTAACAGGCATGTGATGATGGTGCAAATGACAGTGACTTTTTTGTGTGTCACGGTGGAATCCTGCAGCAAGAAAAGTAGCTTGGTCATCAGATTGAGACTGTGTACGGCCTCTGCATTTTTTGAATCTCTGCTGGAAAAGATTTACAAATCAAGTCATATGAGGAGGTTTAATCACGTCAAGCAAGGAGCCTTGGCACAGTTCTACACCAGGCTTCCTGTTTATCAGTAACGCATGAGAGGAAAAGCAGAAGTGAAACAATACTCTGTGTGCTACAAATCAATATATTTTTACATTGTCCTGACTAGACTGAATATCTCAGGGTAGCATACCTTAATGAATTCAGGATATCAACAAAATGGTTTAAAACAGATAGATCGAGACTTTCTGGAGCCTTTTGCCAGACCTATAGAAAAATATCATTCAGAAGAGGTTTTTCCAATGAGTGAAAAATGTTTTAATAGTTCATAAATAGCCAAACTCACAAATTCTAAGAAAGATAAATCTAAAGATACCTCAAAGTTACAGAGAATTCCCTGAAGAGCAGCAAGGTCATGCACATACATGCTCCCTGTTCCCAGCTCTACAGTACCCACTATGGCCAAAATCAGATGGAAAGTCCTGCAGCTAATGAGGTGAGCTTTCATTTTTAGGAGAAAGGCAAAGAGCTGCAAGAGAACAAACTGACTATTACAAAACAAAACAAAATACAGGTTACATACTGTATAAAACATATATTTTTAATTAATTAAAAATAAAAGCCTGTGCAACTTATAGTACTTCTAGTACTTTCAATCAAACAATCAAATAATAATTATTTTTTAGTATTTTACATATCAGGATATACTGTAGCTAACTATGGCACAAGCAGTTTTTGGGGAGACCACACAAAGTAATAAAATCCTATAACAACAAATCTCTCTAGCATTAATGGGTAATTTACTACAAAATCTGCTATAAAAAATAAATAGAAGCATGCTCAAATCTATTTTTTAAACATGGATTTTTAAATATTTCCATAAGGCTGTACAAACTCTATATTCTCTATTCATTCAGGGAAGTCCCTTCACACTCATGTGGTACCTTATAGCCTCTGATGCGTTTCATCTCTTGTTTGATCACTGCATTTGTGTCTAATACTGATAGCAGAACTTTGACAGCTGCATACAGAGAACTATCATCCGTCGCCATTGCAACCAGGCTGAGAACAACCGCAGGCCCTCCGATGTACTGAAGACTGCTGGATGCTGTCTTTGACGTAAATGTCCTCACGCCTGCCAAGCAAGATAATGAAAATAAAGAAAAGTAAAATCATAAAATTGCAACTGAATGTCATTGAGGATCATATCAGCAAGCACTAACAGTTTACACTCTCACCAAAACGTCCAACCAGTGCAGCCCCAATAGTTCTAGCAGTTCCACTGAGGTGCTGACTGATATTTCGAGCCAGAAGGACAGGAGTGGAGTTATCCCTTGATGGAATGCCCATCTATTAAGTTAATACATCATATTTCTGTTAATAATAAATCTTCATAAAATATACTCAAATAAGTAGGTATTGTTCACATAGCAGCACCTCTTTAGCAATCAGACGGCAATCCACCTCGTTGTACTGATCTCTGATCTCTGCTACAGTAGTGACAGTAGCCACTGCTGGGTTTATCCCAAACGAGATCCTCTCGGGAGAAACTAACCTCACTGGAGAAAACTCAAATTTCCCATCAGCTAATAAAAAACATGATCACATAAGGCATTATATATTTTCATCACCACAGTGACACAAGAAAACTATTTTATTAATGAAAATGTAATCTTACATTTAAAAAGAAAACAATTTAGCAAATATTATTTTCACTTTTTACTGACCTTGAGCATTGAGTGCAAGGTAGCTGCCCAGGTACCTAGTGCCTTGTGCATACATGATCTCTACAGAATCAGAGCTCAGGACTTCCTCAAAAAAATATGTGGGACCGACACGCCAGATCAGAGCTGCATGCTGCTTCCAAATAGGGGGGGTGCCAATAATTCCACACACATCAATGACCGCTGAGGCATCCATTGCAACACATGAGCCCGGGAATGGCTGAATATAGCGCATCTATCAAAAGAGAGACCGGACTAAAGTCAGTATTGAATCGAATAATACATTTAAAAAAGACAACAGAATAAATGTTACTACATTATTAAATACAAACCTTTGCTGCCCCAATCATTTCTCCATTCATATAAGCAGTCACTCTGCAGCTCTTTTTGATGTCTTTGGCCATAGTAACAACAAGGTGATGCCATAAACCTGGCATCAGCTGTTTGGAGCACTTGAAGCGTACAGTTGTTGGCAAGGCAGTCTGTGTTTCTGGCATTGGCTCCATCATGTCTGTTATCCAAACACATTATGAGCATAATTGAATGACTTGAATAGTAAGACTTTAATAACTATGCATTTGTTGCTAATGGTCACAATAAGGTTAGAAAGTCACCTAAGAATTGGTAAGCCTCCTCCTCAGTGGTAATCACCAGGCAGCCATCAGAGGAAGAGATGCTGACTGATAGACAGCTGAATTGCTGCTCGGCACGTGACATGTGACGCACCACTGTAAGCAAACGCACCGGGTGAGAGTCGCAGGCTGAGCTGAATCTGCTGATCAGAAACCAGCAGGTGAAAGACAGACCAGCAGTGGGAGGAAAACCCCGGCAGTCTAAGAATCAAAACACAAAAGAGTTGATCACTGGATGTCCTGTTTGGCTGCTACTGATGACATGCTAATGTACTGTAAAATCTAAACCTAATATACGAAATAAACGTTACAGATATATACATATTGCTTAAAACTGTAGATAAAGACCTTGGACCAGATCTGTGTTACATAAAACTATGCAAACATAATAAAGCTATGCAAAATTCAGAAGACTTGATATATGACAGTAAATAGACAGTAAATAAACAACATATCTCACCACCGCCAATGCCGCCATTGGAAATGGAGTCGGCACTTACACCTTTAACTGTGGCAAGAGATGGCAGAAACAGACACCTGGACATATAGGAAAACCATGATTATTGTTAAACATAGCTAAGCTCGTTTATTTGTTGAAAACTACAAAACAACCAATAATTTTAGATAGAATGGTGCTAGAACCCACCCATATCCACTGTCGGTCATGTCAAATTCTACAAATGATGGTGAGACTGACACTTTATAGGGCCGGAAGCTCCGTGGTGACGTTATTGAAACAAGACTAATAATCTGGTGAAGAGAAACAGGTGATGCAGTGTTCAGTAAGCTAAAACTTCTTTTAAGCGTTCGTCTGTCCTTTTTAGAACTTTTCTTTTCACCCTCTGCAACATCTTCAGTGCCTTGGTTAGCACAGGGTCCTGGAATAAAAAAAATATCTAAGTAAAATACAACACTGTTCTCTGACCTAAAATGCTTGCTAAGTCTGCATAATAAAACAAGAACTAGTGATAATGGGAAGTCTTTAATATCATGTACCATCAGAAAGAGAATTTAGGAGTGGTGGGTGATCCTCAAAAACAGGGAAGGAAGTACACTTTTCACTACTACATGTTTGGCGAACTTGTAAACACAGGAACTGTCTGGAAAAAGAACAAATATGGTAAATAAATGAGTTGCATATTTTTTTATTATTTAAATATAAATTTATCAAACAAAATCAGTCAAACGACTCAACAAGAAATCTAACCACTGAACATTCTGTACTTTCCGAATCATTTTAAAACCAACCTGAGGGACTTTTTGTCTATAGATTGAGAGGCAAGTTTTTCCAGGATGCGCACCACTGGCAGATGCAGTGAGTGTGTGCTGTTACTGAGGATGTCCCTACAGTGAGTCAGCAGGGTTTCCAGCAGGCCGGACTCGCACATGATCTGCCTGTTCTGCTCAGACTTTACTAGAGACTGCACATGATGAGCCACAGCTAACTGAAGCTCAAGAGACAGCTGTAGGAAAAAAAAAAAAATCACTGTACAACTTCAAATGGGTTTATTCTCAAGTAGGGCGGAGTGGTTATATTTGCCAAATTTGCATTATGTGCTTTAGTCTAAAAACACAGTCTTGTCATTCTGACCTCATTAAACTAGATCCAGTACATCTAGCCTGTGGTTTTCCAGAAGGTTTTAATAAAGAATAAAATCACTAACCTGAGGGTTACTGGGGCAGTAGATACGAGGCAGCAGAGTCATGATGACCTTAACTGCTCCAGGGTGCAGAATTGAATGATCACATGAAAACCTGAACAGAGATCAGTTTCTCAAACTTCACAATCTTTTCACTAATGCTTAAAAATTGACATTTACACAAAAATCTTAAAAATACAGGGGAATAAAGTTGATCAGTCACAACATGAAGTTATGGGAAAGAGTAGTGGAAGCCAAGCATAGGGAAGAGATGACCATCTGTGAGCAACAGTATGGTTTCATGCCGAGGAAGAGCACCACAGACGCAATATTTGTTTTGAAAATGTTGATGGAGAAGTATAGAGAACGTCAGAAGAAGTTGTATTGTGTGTTTGTGGATTTAGAGAAAGCGTATGACAGGGTGCCGAGAGAGGAGTTGTGGTATTGTATGAGGAAGTCAGGTGTGTCATAGAAGTATGTGAGGGTGGTGCAGGACATGTATGAGGACAGTGGGACAGCAGTGAAGTGTGCAGTAGGAATGGCAGACTGGTTCAAGGTGTAGGTGGGACTGCATCAAGGATCGACTCTGAGCTCTTTCCTGTTAGCAGTGGTGCTAGACAGGTTGATGGATGAGGTCAGACAGGAGACTCCATGGACTATGATGTTTGCGGATGATATTGTGATTTTTGTTGTGAGAGTAGGGAGCAGGTTGAGAAGAGCCTGGAGAGGTGGAGGTACGCACTGGAGAGAAGGGGAATTAGAGTCAGTAGGAGTAAGACAGAGTACATATGTGTGAATGAGAGGGAGGGCAGTGGAGTGGTGCAGTTGCAGGAAAAAGAGGTGGTGAAGGTGGAGGAGTTCAGGTACCTGGGGACAACAGTGCAAAGTTATGGAAAATGTGTGTTGGAGAAGTGAAGAAAAGAGTGCAGGCAGGGTGGCGTGGGTGGAGAAGAGTGACAGGAGTGATTTGTGATAGAAGAGTATCTGCAAGAGTGAAAGGGAAAGTTTATAGGTCTGTGGTGAGACCTGCGATGTTGTATGGTTTAGAGACAGTGGCATTGAGTAAAAGACAAAAGGTCGAGCTGGAGGTAGCAGCGCTAAAGAGATTTTTATTGAGAGTTACGAGGATGGACAGGATTAGAAATTAATTTATTAGAGGGACATCGCATGTAGACTGGTTTGGATGGTTTGGAGATGTGCAGAGGAGGGACATGGGGTATATCGGTAGGAGAATGCTGAGGATGGAACCACCAGGAAGGAGGAAAACAGGAAGACCAAGCAGGAGGTTTATGGATTTGGTGAGGAAGACATGCAGGTAGGTTTGGTTGGTTTAAAAGAGGCAGATGTAGAGGACTGGGGGGTATGGAAATGGATAATCTGATAATGGGAGAAGCCGATAGAAGAAGTAGAAGAATAAGAATAAGAAGACTTAGGTTATGCTGTGTTGCCTGCTATGCTTTTAGGCATAGAGCGATAATATTTCTTTCAGCTTGCATAACATTATTATATATAGTGTGTAGATTAGCATAATGTGTGTAGCAACAAAACAATTACAACCTAGCAAGTTTAGTTGGATTGTAGTTAAACTAGCATTTATTGATTTGGTTACCTTTAATTGGAGTGATGCCATAAAAATGTTCTGTGATTGTACTGAAAAAGTCTTGAACTGAGTTCAGTAAGGGGAATCTCCAGTGCAGCTCAAAAGACTAATTTAAAAGACATATATTATAAGGGTAAATATGTTGTATGTATCTTATGGCTACAATTAGCCAAGGAGTTTTGTGGTTCTTGGTTCTGAAAGTTTGATAAATTGTGAACAATGATGTGTATTTAGTTGTGCAATAAATGCATTTAGGGTGATATTTATACATGTATAATGCTCTTATAAATGTATCCGAATTTGTGGACTGCTCGGAGAATATGTTCTCACTCATCCAGTGATGGTAGATGAAGCAGAGAGGAGCTTTTCAAAGCTGAATCTAATCAATGGTGGAGACGTTTGGTCATGCCGTGTTTCACCCAGGGCTTCATGCAAGCTGGAACCACCATTGCCAGTTGGTGGTATCTACTGAACATACAGTTCACCTTCAGTTCAACATCAAGCAAAACATTTTGAGAGGAATAAATGATAAAATAAACTCTTGACACTAACTGGCTACAACACCCATGTCCTTATTTGCTCGGTTTTAATTTTTCGTCGTTAAAAATAAGATTTTGGGCTCATGATAATTTTAACAGATATCAATCAGTGTTTTACTTATATCATTCTATGAATAGATTGGTGTGCTGAGAGTAACATTACAGTATTTTCACATAAACTTTGTTGATTTAGCAAAGAGTCTTGTGTTAAAAATGATAATAGGAACATTATAGCCATAATAATTTATAGTACTTGGATACTTAAGTACATTAGGAGGCAAATACTTTTGTACTTTTACTCAAGTGAAAGTTTAAAGGGAGCGCATTTAATTTTACTGGAGTAATATTTTACCTACTGTATCTCTACTTTTTCTCAAGTACATGTTTTGTGTACTTCGTCCACCACGCAAAAAATTAACCTTACATTAACATTTGGTGTCACTGTTTTGTAGCTGGCTACAGTTTTGTTAAGCAGTAACAGACCTGATGTAGCATATTTGTGCTGTTAGTAAAACATTAATAGATTGCAAGATAAAGAGGGTAAAGAAAGAGGGTAGTAATTAACCATGCTTGTTTGTTCTCTTCTTGATTTTGAGACAAGGTCACAAACTGCATAAATCTCTACTGTGACAATTTAAATAAACTTTTCATACATTTTATAGAATTTCATTGTAAAATGATTCTTACAAATCTTAACTGTGTTTATGAATGTGTTATGATGGCTAAACACAGAAAGTAACCTAATGAGAAGTAACATATTTTTGATCTCACAAGGTCACTGTATGAAAGGCAAATGTGTCATGTTAATGAAACCTCCTTGGCAGCCAGAATTGCTTTGTCAGACTGGTTGCTGGCAGCGACATTAGCCATCTGGGAAAACACTACAGCCACACAAAAATGGCACTCTGCCTGATATTTAAATCCTACAACCTTATAATTTTCTGATGAGCAAATTATAAAAGAAATGAATAGCCCTTACCTCCCTGACTCTGCAGTTACAGACGATATAGACAGAGCTGCTTTTCTGATTCGCCCCTGAAAATCATCCTCTCCTGAATTGTGGCTCGTGACCTCCTGCTGATTCCCCTCACTCTCTGTAGACTCCTTTAGGTCAGCACACAAGTCTTTAGCCAAGCTGATACCAGTCCCAAACTTCTCAAGAAAGTCCAGTACTCTTAGGCAGTCCAGCAGTGGTGCAGAAAGAGGACATTCAGAACATTCAGTCAGCTTCAGAAAATCCTGGAACGTCCTGTAGTCCTTGTTTGCATCAGAATCCAGTGGTGCATTCCCAAGAAAGCAGCCAATCTGCAGAAGGGCCTCTGCCAGCCTTTCATAAAGGTGGGTGATGTGGAAGAAGTGAGCGTTGACAGGATGCAGGTGCACAGCCATGGCCATGGTGTGCAGTGTAAGCAGCAACAGCTCCATCAGACCTTGGTGACTAAGAGACGCCCAGACGCCTACTGGCTGCTGCAGCAGAGAACCTTCCATGTCAACTAGCATGGAGAGCAGACTGGTGAAGCCACCAGCTGTGCGGAAAGCATTCCAGCTGTTTGAATTTTCAAGTACTTTCAGGATAGACTGGGAGTAAGAAAGAGAAATTCGGATATCAGTCTTGGAATCATTAATGTAGCAATTATTGTAATTCATATTTGTTTTTCTAATGGGTGGGTCAAATGCTGAAACTGAGATGTGTTTAAAATGCACCAACAAATTATTTTATGATTCCAAATAATGGAAGGTTTAGGGTTATCCAGTTTACTCTGCTAATATATCAAAGAGCTATTAAGCCATAAAACAAAGCCAAAACCAATTGGCACTGGTACAAGTAATATGAATGACTGTAATATGTTTTGCACAATGGTCACGATAAATTGAAATGTTATCTATCTTCACTCAGTTAAACTATAATAGTCAAACTATTCTAGTAGTATTCTTGTGCTTGTAATCTAAAATATGGACATACACTAACTGGTTAATTTGGTTACACCTAATTGGATTGCTTTCACATTCCCTGATCTAATATTGCTCATTATTTTCAGTGTCACACTGCTGGGCTGCAGTCCTAATCAAATCCAGCTCGAGTTAACAGTGAAATGCATATTAGCAAATCAATCTGAATTTAGCTATAATGCAATCAGCATCCCAAAGGCTAGAGTAATAAATTCTCACACCTATTACGCATTAAACGCATTATAATTTGTTATAATTAAAAATAAAATCTAAGTCTGGATGCAGTCCCTAAACTTTGAGTTAAATTCTAGACTTCTAAACTCTCTCTCTCTCTCTCTCTCTCTCTCTCTCTCTCGATAGATAGATAGATAGATAGATAGATAGATAGATAGATAGATAGATAGATAGATAGATAGATAGATAGATAGATAGATTTATAGATTTATAGATAGATAGATGGATAATTTGACCATAATAGCCATACATGCAGCAGATCTAGTTTAAGTTGCAGTTCAGTCTCTGTGGAAGAACAAAGGGCTCCTATTGCAGTACTCATATACTCCTCTGGGTTGGTCTCAGACAACTGTTCCAGGATACACAGAGTTGGGCTGCGGTACATTTCATCATCCAGGAAGATCTTTATGTAGGGAATCATTCCAGAGTCCCGTATAAACACTGATGCAGTGAAGAGAAGTAAAATATTAAATGATTAATTTGCATGTATATAGTATGAACTTAATGAATTTACTTTCACTGTCCCATATTTCAACAAGTGACAACAATTGATGTGTTCATACATGGTTTGGTTTGAGTTATAGTCTTATGTCTGTCCCTGACCTGTCCATGTTTCTTCACTTCACTGTATCCCTGTTTTGTATTAGTTTTTAATTAGAGTGTCTATGTACACTTTGCCGTGAGGTCCCATCATGTATGTTTGTAGTCTAAATGCTGTATTTTTAATCCTCATTCTATGAACTCTCTGGTTTATACCTTTCATATTTTCCTTAACTGTTGATTGTAGAATGTTGATTGTAGAAACTCTGCCTAACTGTATTTTGTCCAAGAACACTGTCATGGATTCCTTGATAATAATAGTAGTGTTTGCTGAAGCTCACTTCTTTCATCCACATGATACATTCAAAAATAAAAATGGCCACCATTTTTTGCCTGTGCTATTTAAAATATGCATATGATTCTAACCTAATAACATTAGAAAATATATGCCAGGATACCTGTATTTCTGATGGATCTCAATGCCAGAGCAGCGACAACATTTAACATGTTTGTGGTGAGCTGACGCTCACTGTCTTCCATTCTCAGCTCACGCTTATTCACTGTAGACAGAGGAAATAGCATATTTTAAAAGAACTGAGAATTTACGATTTACGATTGTACAGAGTTACCTATGTGTTGCATGTGGTTCACCTGAAATGCCAGCCTTTCTCAGTATCTTAGCTCGCCGTCTGAGTTCCACCAACAGCAGATCCATCAACCCACCATCACTCAGCACGTCAGACAGCAAGCTACTTCTTATCACCATGCTGTGAAAACACTCCAGAGCAGCCATGCTAAAGGCCTGAGATGATCCCTCTTTTAGCACAGCCTGCACTTTGCGCAACGTATCATGAGGGATGTAGGAAAGCTTAAAAACCACAGTCTCTAGAAGCGTGAAAAAGAAGCTGTGCACAGTGGCTGGCTTCTGCCATGTACTATCAGCCAGCTGGGCCAGACTCTGCAGTGTCCACTCCAGCAGGAAAAAGTTGGCCGTGTCCCAAGACCAAATCATGTGGATGGTGCACAGGATTTGACTGCAGGTAAGTGCGCTGCCTGAACGCAAGAAGGAGGACTGAAGGATCTGAAACGCTCTGAGATTCTTCACTGCTTTTCCTAGAAATATGAAATTATACAATTAGTTTCTGAAAAATTCTTAAGCTTAATTCTTAATAATGAAAGTCTTTGTGTAGCCCTGTATCAGAGAATGACACAAAAGCACACGTTACAACATGGTCGCCTTTGCTTTCAAAAGAAGTAATGCAATTATATAGATGCAATTTTAGCACAGTCACAAAGTGATTTACATCTACCAAGAGGGTGTCATGACATTACAAATACCTTTGGGCTGTAATACACAGGAAACTTTGTGGTGAAATCAAATAACACTCTTAGAGATTGATTGAAATGGTATTATTCAGTACATGATGTATATAAAAACATCCTGAAGGTCTGTTATACAAAAGTGTGTATAATCTGGTCAAAAGTCTAAAAAATACTGGCTTTCTCACCACATAAAATTCACAGATTTTAGGGTAAATAAATATATTAGAGGAGGGCTAAGGAAATGTAATTTAATTCTTAATGAAAACCACATCAGGGCCAAAGAGAATCAGGTTTATATAAGTGGGGCAGGTTCGATTTCTCTCTGGAGTGAGGTGTTCTGCTTCATGATGAATGATGAACTGTGGTATGGATGAGGAGAGTGAATGCGGGGCAACTTAAGTAGGTTAGTGAGGAGGGTTCTACTTCATCATGTTGGACATAATTTCCTTTGCCTTTCTGTTAATCAAAGGTGATAGTGCGGAGATGCATTTGTGCTGATGTACCTGTGATTAAAGGTGGGTCAAATTTAAAGCCTGGTGGTTGTGGATTATTGACACAAATGGCCACTTTTAACTCAACCTTGCCAAATAAAGTGAAAGAGGCAATGAGACCCAGGAGGTCTTTTACTGGAGAAAAGTCCTCCTCTGATGTTTCCTCCTCACACCTGCAAAAGAAGAAAAAGCAAAAAAGATATATGTATATATGATGTGATTTTCTAAAGAAACTTTGTCTAATGTGTTAACTGTGATGTTTAAAATACCATATTTTAGTATACTTATAAGGATACAAAAAACTGATTTAGATTAAAATAAACCCAATAATGTTTGGCAAATCCTAGTTGGGTACCATTAATAATGTTCAGATTATTAAATAAACTATCATTAAACATAGTGTTTTGTTAGTGCCCTGTGATTGTGCACATGGCCTGAAAAATAGTCATGTCCTGTCGATGTATAAGGTCTCCCTTGGCTTGCAGTAACCTCACTTAGAATGATTTGTCGCTCAGAGTCAGAAAGAAGGCCAACATAATGCGATTGAATTCAATTTACCAATGATCTTATTAGGACCTCCTTTATTATTTAACACAGTGGTATTCAGTGAAACTGGTCAGGGAAAGTGAGAGACACTAGTGGAGTGACTTTCCTGGATGTAAACAAACCCAAATCAAACTGCAATATGTACAAAATGACATCTTTAAATCTATTGGGTTTTTCCAACATACTGATAAGTTTTGTAATTTTTTGCAAAAAATGTTGTATGATATTAAAAGAGAAATGATGCATACCTTGCCATGATAGCTTGGAGGACTGTGTAGCCATCATTGTTCTCAAACTCCTCAAAAAGTGCAGGGTTGTTTGTGTACGAGTCCTTAACAAAGGTGAACACATTTACAGCAACCTCAGCTAGAATCAGTCCATGAACCTGCTCGCTCATTTGCAGCAAATTCTGGATGCAGATCTTCATACAGTTCTTGGCTACACAAAAAAATAATGGGTAACACTATAACTACATGATTATATTATTACTATAATATTATATTACTATATCGATTATATAATGTCAATTTAGTGTATGGTTTGTATTCATATGTAAAAAAGACACAACAAATGAAAATGTGTGGGTGTTTTAACAATTCAGCATGCACACACTCTGCCCTGACTATAAATTCAAAGTCCTAGCCTATATATGCTTGTAGCTCATACTATATATATACAGGGAGTGCAGAATTATTAGGCAAGTTGTATTTTTGAGGATTAATTTTATTTGAGGATTTAATTTGAACAACAACCATGTTCTCAATGAACACAAAAAACTCATTAATATCAAAGCTGAATATTTTTGGAAGTAGTTTTTAGTTTTAGCTATTTTAGGGGGATATCTGTGTGTGCAGGTGACTATTACTGTGCATAATTATTAGGCAACTTAACAAAAAACAAATTCATACCCATTTCAATTATTTATTTTACCAGTGAAACCAATATAACATCTCAACATTCACAAATATACATTTCTGACATTCAAAACCAAACAAAAACAAATCAGTGACCAATATAGCCACCTTTCTTTGCAAGGACACTCAAAAGCCTGCCATCCATGGATTCTGTCAGTGTTTTGATCTGTTCACCATCAACATTGCGTGCAGCAGCAACCACAGCCTCCCAGACACTGTTCAGAGAGGTGTACTGTTTTCCCTCCTTGTAAATCGCACATTTGATGATGGACCACAGGTTCTCAATGGGGTTCAGATCAGGTGAACAAGGAGGCCATATCATTAGATTTTCTTCTTTTATACCCTTTCTTGCCAGCCACGCTGTGGAGTACTTGGGCGTGTGTGATGGAGCATTGTCCTGCATGAAAATCATGTTTTTCTTGAAGGATGCAGACTTCTTCCTGTACCACTGCTTGAAGAAGGTGTCTTCCAGAAACTGGCAGTAGGACTGGGAGTTCAGCTTGACTCCATCCTCAACCCGAAAAGGCCCCACAAGCTCATCTTTGATGATACCAGCCCAAACCAGTACTCCACCTCCACCTTGCTGGCGTCTGAGTCGGACTGGAGCTCTCTGCCCTTTACCAATCCAGCCACGGGCCCATCCATCTGGCCCATCAAGACTCACTCTCATTTCATCAGTCCATAAAACCTTAGAAAAATCAGTCTTGAGATATTTCTTGGCCCAGTCTTGACGTTTCAGCTTGTGTGTCTTGTTCAGTGGTGGTCGACTTTCTGCCTTTCTTACCTTGGCCATGTCTCTGAGTATTGCACACCTTGTGCTTTTGGGCACTCAGTGATGTTGCAGCTCTGAAATATGGCCAAACTGGTGGCAAGTGGCATCTTGGCAGCTGCACGCTTGACTTTTCTCAGTTCACGGGCAGTTATTTTGCGCCTTGGTTTTTCCACACGCTTCTTGCGACCCTGTCGACTATTTTGAATGAAACGCTTGATTGTTCGATGATCACGCTTCAGAAGCTTGGCTATTTTAAGACTGCTGCATCCCTCTGCAATATATCTCACTATTTTTGACTTTTCTGAGCCTGTCAAGTCCTTCTTTTGACCCATTTTGCCAAAGGAAAGGAAGTTGCCTAATAATTATGCACACCTGATATAGGGTGTTGATGTCATTAGACCACACCCTTCTCATTACAGAGATGCACATCACCTAATATGCTTAATTGGTAGTAGGCTTTCCAGCCTATACAGCTTGGAGTAAGACAACATGCATAACGAGGATGATGTGGTCAAAATACTCATTGCCTAATAATTCTGCACTCCCTGTATATATATATATATATATATATATATATATATATATATATATATATATATATATATATAGTATGAAACATATATTCAGTTTTAAGAATCTCTCTTAAAAGTTGAAAATCCTGACAATTCACCATATCGAGCGAGTGAATGAATGAATGAATGAATGAATGAATGAATGAATGAATGAAGGATGGAAGGAATGAAGACCTTTGTCTGCTGAAATAAGTAGAACAGTTAGGTGGATCATATCTTAAAAATGTTTTATATTAAATGTAAAACACACACACACACACACACTAACACACACACACATCTGTATTACTAGAATAAATCCATCTGTATTAATAGTATAAATCTAATTATTTCAAAAAAATGTTATAAATTATTGATTAAATATAATAAAAAAGTATATTAAATTAATTTGATTTATTCTATTTTATTTAAATAAAATATTTGAAAATGGTATTTTATATATAATTTAACCAAGCAGGCATTTAATTCAAATTTTTTTTATGTAAACTGTTAAAATTGTAATGATTACAAATATATAGGGTAGTGCCGACCTTGCAATGCTGGAACTGTGTTTGGAACCTGTGCAGCTGATACAGCCCTGAGCACACGGGAGGCCTGTCTCCTCCATGAGGAGCTACACTGATCCCACAGGGAGGTGAGGGCAATGATCACACACTGCAGCTCCTCGGTTTCCACCATCTGTTCGACAAAGCGCACATGTCTGCACAGCTGCAGGATCACCTGAAGTGCACAACACATACATGCATAGCTCATATTTTGTATTACAAAATACACAGTGTGACTGACATCACAATTTAAGGACTGATTTACCTGAATTAATAGGTCCTGGAATGAACAGTTGTCATTATTGCTGGGTTGTTTGTCAGGAAGGGCTACAAACAGATAGAAGCACTTCACTAAAGCCGCAGCTAGTCCAGTGATAATTGCTGCATTCACTCCCTGTAGAAACCATAACTATTACACTTATGCTGATTAACTAATAAATAACACTTTGGACATCAGTTTCAGTCTGATGTTAATGAAATCAAGCTGTGGATGAAAAAAATCTTAAATGTGTACATCACTTAAAGAAAGACCCAATGAATCACCATTCATATTACATGACCTCATTACTACAAACTGTTTACATGCTGTTTTTGCACATTTTGTTTACATTTTTGTTAATTACAATGTTCACTTTACTCTTTTACACACCGCAGTATGAAATATACAACAGCTTTACTGGTGGCGCTATTTTGTGTTTTGTGTATTTGTCTTGCACTGTCCTGTATTGTCTTGCACTGTCTTTTGTTGTCTTTGCACTGTTTGCACCAGGTTGCACTCGATGCACTTAATGTGCTGAGGACACTTACTAGTCCTTAGCCCTGTGTTTACTGTGATGTAGCTTGTGTTGTTTTATGTAGCACCAGGGTTCAGGTGGAATGTTGTTTTATTTCACTGTGTACTGCATCAGCTATATATATGGTTAAACTCCCTAGATGATCCAAAATAAGCTACTTCCAAAAAAGGAATAATGATGAAGTGAAGGAAACTTGTCATATGCTGGTTAGTCATGTGGCTTGGCTTATTATGACGAAATTCTAGCGTGAAAAATGTTCAATGTTTCAATGATTAGCTTAATGTAAGCTACATTACAGCAACATTTATGTGCATTATGTGCATATTAATTCATATTTAGCACATATTAAAATTAATGTATACTTACAGCATCAATGGTAGACAAAAAAGATGTGGCCTTCAGCAGCAGCCACCCTTTACTGCCATGTTCTGCTATTTGGAAAAACTGCTGCAACTCATATCGTGCTTCCTCTATTGAATACAAAAATAAACATGATATATTGAGTAAATGCGTTTTATTGCTCTATTATAGTTAAGTGCAAAAGTGTGAGATTTCAGCTTCACAAGGCCATAACACTAGTTTATATTTTGTATCATTTTCCCTTATTAGCTGATCGTAAAGCTATTTACAAACTGAATTAGCTGCCTTAAGCAGACGAAGAAGCCTTTATTTGTAGCACATATTTTGCAATTCTGTTTGTGTCACATATTCTAGCTTCTTATGAAGTTGACAGAGGAGAGAGTACAGGTTTAACCATGATATGGTAGGCATGAAGCAGAGAATGTGAAGGGAAGTGGGTTAAGGGAAGTGGTCGTTCAGTGGGTTGGACGTTAAACTTCAGATCCAAAGGTTTTTAGTACAGATACCAGCACCAACAAGCTGCCTCTTAATTGCTCAATTGTATAAATGAGATAATTGCAAGTCACTCTGGATCAGGTCATCTACCAAATCACATAAATGTAAATGTAGCCCAACAGTGGCACATCGGAACTGCTAAAGGATGAACCCTTAAGCTCCAGACCAGTAACCAAAGGTCTTAACCTTTGAGCCATTAGATGAATTAAAAATGCAAATCACTCTCCAATTTCTTACCAATTTGACAAACATATATTTAAAAAAGAGATGCAGCTATCTTCTGGGTAAACTGTGCACTTCTAATATGCTATAATCAGCCTCAAGCCCACCCACTCAACACAGTTTATCAGTGCCAACTCCACTGAAGAAAGCAGCTTAAGGGTACCTGCAGGTTTTCTGGACACTCTCTGCTGTATGTGAAACACCAGCGTCTCTGTGACATGAGTAGCCAAAATCTGGAGATCCACGTCCTCAGTGGCTCTACTGCATTCACACACCTTCAAGACAACAGAGACACTTACGCTGATATTTCTGAGAATGTCTGAAACAGCATATGAACAGATATTGTAACGTCAAAGTAACAATTAGTACTTTCTGTGATGCTTATATTTATAAATCTTTAAAACTTTAATAATGAACTGAAAGACAGATTACCCAGAAATCTAATAATGGTAAGCAGTTCTCTGACAATATAGAATTATTTCACTGTTAATTATAATGAATTGCCAAAATAATATACTGCTCTTTATAACGAATATACAAATTTGTGCATTATGTTAAAACAATTCTATTTTTATTATTAATTACAATTATAAAAACATTATAAATGTCACACTCGAACGCTTTAAGTAAAGTTCTTAAATTATAAAACTACTGCATTTTAACTATTCA
Organism: Silurus meridionalis; assembly: GCF_014805685.1. NCBI lineage: Eukaryota > Metazoa > Chordata > Actinopteri > Siluriformes > Siluridae > Silurus > Silurus meridionalis. Next base: position 17,507,922 of record NC_060885.1, read on the forward strand.
GTAAAACATAGCCTAGCTCATTCAGAGTATGTTTTTTTTTGTTTTTATAAGAGTACAGAAGATGCATTCAAACTATGTTCAGTGCACTTTCATAAACACAGATGGACCTTTCATTTCTCTATTATATGAACACCTTCCGTCTACTATTTCACATGACTTCTCCAAAAGAATTGTTCTTTCAGTGGTGCCTAAAGCCCACACACATGCTCTGTGTGGAATGTGGTTCTGCTAATGTCCAGTAAGTCCTATAACTATGCTCACATGGCACACTGTTAAAAGTCTTTTTCTAAAAATCTACATCAGCACTGCTCAAAAGACCATTTAAACAAATCTAGACAGAGTAAATATTAGTTTGATCTGAGTGGATTTCTAAGGTAAGGGTTATTACATTCAGTCATTTCTGCACTGTACTTTACAAATGAAATATGTTGTTAATGAGGTTGTGTTGATTTCAAAGTGTTAAAAGTTTCCATTATTTCCTTATTCTCTATTAAGACAGAGTTCTTGACTAATAAGATTTCCTTCTCTATCTCTAAGTGAGTTTGTTACCTTAATAAATATGGGCAGAAGGAAAAGGAGCTGCTCCTCTCTCTGTTCTGTTGTTGCACTGGCCAGCTCTTGAAGTTTTTCTTGGAGAGCTGTGGCTGCATCCAGTCCTCCACCTGAGTCGTCCTTGTGCCCAGGTCCTATCCAAGGCTCATCTAGCTTCAGCTCTGTCTCTGCACTTTCCCCTGAAGAACTCAATTCTCCAGTCTCCTTATTGATCCTCTCCATATCTTAAATGGCTTTCGTTACTAAACAGGTCAAAACAAACATCCCTTTTTGTTTATTGCTTCCTGTTTAAATCCAGAGGAGGCTTAGAGAAATACCTGGACATTATTCAGTCCCTCCAGAGAACAGTACAAAAACATTATTGCACAACCTAACAGTGCAGGCACTGTTGTTTGTTAATCCTCATTTCACAAGATGATAATTAATCCTGTGATGTTGCATGCTTTTAGTGCAGAAGAAAGAATAATTTGCAAGATCTATGCAGCAGCTACAGAGAACTCCTCAGCTGTGGTTAATGCCAAACCTTAACACATCATGCGTAAAATCACGGGTAATAATATATGTGCATGCAGGAAATATATGCCTTTTATAGTCACTCTGAAGTTCCTTGTTTAAAGTTTCTTTTAGTTCTACCTCCGCATGCCACCACTGAACAGGTAGGGTAGGGTTTGTATACCAAAAGCACATGCCTCATTCCACACAGTATGAATTAGACAGATAACATGCACATTACAGTAGGAAGCTCTACAATGTACTGGCTTACTATATAAATCATTTGCAAATCTTTTTTTTTAACCAAAGATTTTTAAAGGTTTCTCTAACTTACCTGTGGCTTGGTGAGAGGCATCACCTTTTGCCTTTAGCATTTGGGAACAGTCTAACTTAGGCAAGAGGTCTTCTTTTGTGCGCTTACCAAGAAGCCAGCTGAGACATGCCTGTCAGAAACCTCCCTCTTATCTGCCAGTTAATAATCTGCACTGGGGGGCTGAACTTTGCACAAAGAAGCACTCTTACATCAGCTGCACGTCATGTGCTTTACTTCCTACACAGGGAGAAAAATGAGAAGTGAAGGTCTTGTGTGTTTGTCTTGACTTGACCAGAGTTTTTAAGCTTGAATAAAGATTCCTCACTATCAAATAATCCATATTTAATATATAACCTTATGTATTTATAGTTCCCAATCTTGAAAATTCTTTTGCAACTGAGGCCTAAAAATACTCAACTGCACAATCAGTATGCAGATTCATTCATGAAAAGGGGAGGGGAGGTGTTAAAAAGGAGGGGGTATCATTTGGGGAAATGAGCAGCTTACAATTTATCATTTTGTAGTACTGACATCATGTGGTTTGCAGAGGAATCACAAAGATGGGAAAAGGATTCAAAAATAAATGAAAGAACAGGAACAAAAAAGCTATTAATACACAATTGTATAAAATCATTTTTGTTGTTGTCTGGCAGCCCAGTCTCACAGCATTTCGTGATATAGTTACAAAATGTAATCTATTGATTCGTGTTAATAGACACAAATTGACCTCTTTTTTCGGGTCAAGTTCGTAACTATATGACGAAATGGCGTGAGACTCTGCTGGCGTCTGGCTACTTATTATAATGTTAAAACATGCTGATTAGCTGATTCAAAAAAGTGAATACTCAAAACAATTATTGTTATCGCTAGTACACTGATTTATTTTATTTTTCTGAATTTGTTGGGTTTTCATCTTGCTTAAGAGACGCAAAATAAAATATATAGGTACATTTGTAATGTCATAGGCGCCAAAAATCTGCAAAAATTAATGGGTAAAAAGAGATTTCATAGGTAACATGCTATTCAGTTCTTTTTACACTAAATATGTACAGTACATTTGACCTTTTCCAGTTATGTGCTAAATGTAAACGTTATTATTTTTCCCCCCATTTTTCTCAATCTACTTTCAGCTTTCAAATAGTATTGTGTGTATTTTGTTTGTGTTATTTAATTGTATTTATTAGAACTCCGTATTTCAGTCATATTTTTGAATATTCTTTTATATTTTGTATTTTTTTTTTTTTTTTTTTTTTTTGTCTGCAGCTGTTCAGCTCTGCATATCCTGTGAGAAATAACATTAAATTAAATGTATTAATCAATATAATTATATATTTCCACTGAGTATGTTCCAGTTTGGAAACTGAACTCTGTTTGTTTTTCATCGGAAGTAATTCTACATTATCCTAAGCCATATACACTTGTCCATTGTACTACATCCACTATGCAGTCTACTAAGTACATTATTCATGCTGGGATTTATGTGAATGAGGTTTTAAACCACAATGAATGACTAAATTGTGTAAATGATCAGGGGAAAGGTTCATCTAATAATCCAGCTTAGTTCATAACACAGTCTAATATGGTCTAACTGGCAAACAACTACCAACTATCAGCTGAGAAGTCTCTGTTATGTTATGTTATGTTATGTTATGTTATGTTATGTTATGTTATGTTATGTTATGTTATGTTATATTATATGTTATATTATATGTTATATTATATATTATATTATATGTTATATTATATATTATATGTTATGTTATATTATATGTTATGTTATGTTATATGTTATGTTATATTATGTTATATTATATTATATTATATATTATATGTTATGTTATGTTATGTTATGTTATGTTATATTATATGTTATATTATATATTATATTATATTATATATTATATGTTATATGTTATGTTATGTTATGTTATGTTATGTTATGTTATGTTATGTTATGTTATGTTATGTTATGTTATGTTATGTGTTATGTTATGTTATGTTATGTTATGTCAAAATCAAATTACAGAATAGCAAAATAGAGGAAAATAATTAGAAAATCTCAAACATTTATAGATTTTTGTAGTGAATTAATATATCCACTTACCAGCAAGCAAACTCAAAGCAAGTCAAGAAGTTTTTATTGTCATTTCTACCAGATATAGCTGATGCAGTACACAGCGAAATGAGACAATGTTCATCCAGAACCCTGGTGCTACATAAAACAACATAGAGCTACATAACAGAACACAGAGTTAAGGACTAAAGTTAGTGTCCTCACCACATAAAGTGCATCATGTGTAACCGAGTGCAAACAGTGAAGACAAAAAACAGTGCAGACAGACAACACAAGACAGTGTGGGACAGACACACAAAATACAAAATAGTGCCGACCAGTAAACCTATTGTATAGTATGATTATACAGTAGTGTGCAAAAGAGGACTATAAACAAGAGAGTATTTGTAAACATAAACACAATGTAGTGCAAAAACAGCAGTAGCAGCAGTTAAAAGGGGCGAAAAACAGCATGTAAACAGTATAATATGATTAAATATAAATATAATGTGTGGTGGAATGGATTGAGATGAGTAATGAGTGTGTTGAGTAAAGGTTGTACAGTTCAGACAAACAGTTCAGTACAGTACATTTGTGTGTTACACAAGTGTGTGTGTGTTATGTACAGTTCAGTTCTGTGTTTTGGGCAACCTGATGGCTTGAGGAAAAAAACTTTTAGGAATGCTTCAGAACCTCTTTCCTGATCGCAGGAGGGTGAGGAGTGTGTGTGAGGGGTGTGTGAGGGGTGTGTGGGATCGTCCTCAATGCTGTTGGCTTTGCGGATGCAGCGTGTGGTGTAATCTTGTGGTGAGGTGTGCTGTATACTTGCATATATGTTTGTTTATTCACTCATTTTCTAAATGAACCATTTTTGTGAATAAGTATGTCTAAATAGAGAAAGCTAAAGTGTTTAGGATATTAATGTAGTCGGTTTTCTTCGGCCTGTATTTTGAAGTTGAACTGAATAATAGTCATGACGATCGCTCGTCACGTGAATACCAGAATCCAGTCAGACGCGAGAGGCGCGGCTCTGTGTCGGTTCAGTTTTGGACAGAGCTACAGAGGGGATTCGACTCACTGTACTGATTCGGTTTGTTTGCTCGGTGTGGAATTAGCGCTTTATTACACCGACTAAGGAGCTTTATTTTTTTATTTTTTCCCCTCAAAGTCTGCAGAGTGTGTAGAAGCTGAGTATATTCTAGGTAATGGTTGTAATTGTCGCACAATGCCGCTGGTGACTGGAGGAAGCGGTGTGTTTGAGGCGGTACAGCGGGGAGACGATGAACAGGTAGCGCTGCTGATTGACCAGGACCCAAACCTCCTGCAGCTTAGAGGTCTGACTTCCACATACACTCCTGCAGCGCCCTGCTTGTTTTTTTAATAATTAATGAATTACTTACTCACATTTATTTATTGTTTCATGCACCGTGTTTTCTTATAAAACAATAGCGATATTTAGTTTTTCACACTGTAATACCTTCATATAGCATTAAAGGTGACTTATAGGTTGATTTGAAATTTGCACTAGAAGTATAATAATTATAATGACATTTTACGTGAAGCAGTTATGAACAAATATTTTGGTGTTATAAAAGTAAGTCAGTGTTTTATTCTCAGGTTGGGGTGGATTTACTGCTCTCCATTTTGCGGCCCTTCACGGGAATCGGCCAATAGCTGAACTCCTCCTGAACAGAGGTGCAGACCCCAACATACCCTGTAATGTCGGGCAAACCCCCTTCCACTTTGCCTGCCGGTATGGAGTCCCTTCTTCTCAACATCCCCCTATTTCACATTGCTCATTATTATATACTTTTTACACATTCACAGAGCATCTGGTGCAGTATATGTAAAATGATTTCCCCTCCTGTAACAGACATGGTAACGTAAACATCATGCACACAATGTTGCAGCATGGGGCAGACCTGCGCATTGTTGATCAGCAGGGGAGAACATCACTGCATCATGCAGTCAGTGGAGGAAGCATGTGAGTAACTCGATCTTCTGTATAATCTGATTTAAGACATTATGCTCATCTGGTGTGTAATCTGTCTCGTGTTCTGCATTAGCGTATCTCCTGCAGGGTTCAAAGCAAGCAGAGTGGCTTTGCAGGAACTAGGGGTGTTTATCATATTGATTATTGACTAATATTAAATATCTCATTGCACTGACTCTCTTTCTCACTGTTGTCTGATAATCAGTGTTGCCATGCAGTACCTCTGGGAGACAAGCATGTTCGATTCTCAGATGCTGACCACTTCTTAATCACTCCACTACACATGGCGGCGTCCACCGGGAATGCAGATGTGGTCCGGTATCTGCTACGAGAAAACGTGAGCTGCTGAATTGGGTTGGAGGATGCATTATTATTTAAAATTATAGTCTAATATATCAATTTATTGAGCAATGTGAGTGTTTATATATATATTTAACATTTATAACATTTTTAAACTCGAGTTATTATTTATTTAATTGCAGTACTGCTGTTACCATTAATAATAATAATAATATAGATAATAATGCAGTACGAATACAGTACAACACATCAACAACAACAAAGATAATGTCTAAGGTCTAAGGAAACATTGAAAAGTTCAACTCAGTTTGAATTTGGATCTGACCACAAAGTTTTAGATTTATAAAATATTTATATATATATATATATATATATATATATATATATATATATATATATATATTAAAAAGAAAGGAAATATTGAATAAATTGAATACTTAATATTTAGGATTCTGTACTATCTGTAGGTCTCTATTTAAATCGAAGCCGATGTGTGATCTTGAGCAAGTTACAGTAATTTCCGGGCTATTAAGCGCACCCAAATATAAGCCTCACCCACTGAATTTTACAAAGATTTTTATTTTGAACATAAATACGCCGCACCTGTCTATAAGCCGCAGGTGTCTACACTGAAACTAATGAACTTTACACAGGCTTTAATAAAAGACAGTGTCTGTTACACGGCTTGTATCTAAACAGAAGCCTACCAAGAAAGTCATTGTTTACTGTCTTCCTCCTTCCTTTCACAACAATTTTTCTCGGGAGTTTATCTTTTGGCATCGTCGTGCGTTTAAAAATCACCATCGGTGAATCTTTTCTCTCGATGCCGTGCAGCTCAGAACACAGGTGAAGTGCGTTTTTTCATGCCCCGTTGTTTTCAGCGTGACGAATGATTCACATTTCCTGTTGACAGTCCGAGTGAGCGGCAGGTCAAACGTCAGAGGAACCTCATCCATATTTATGATGTGGTGCGGCCCGATTCAGTGGGAGCGCGATTTGATTGTATATAAAGAATTTCATTGGTTCACCTGAACCCGTTCAGCAATTTCATTGGTCTAATGTTATGGGGCTCAGGTTTTTGGCATGAATCTTGTCAAACCGGGAAAAACCCAGGAAAAATCCATAAATTAGCCGCTTCATTGTTTAAGCCGCAGGGTTCAAAGCATGGGAAAAAAGTAGCGGCTTATAGTCCGGAAAATACGGTAAATGCTTTGTACAAAAAGTGGTTCATAATATTTTGCACGAACTTGTGGAGTTAATGCTAGCTCATGTGCACTCTGTCATTAAAGCAAATCATTGCAATACCAAATCCTAAAAAAATAAGATTTGTATGTAAATATAATATGTTCAGATAAAAATGATGAAAAAAAGCATTTGCAGTAGTGCTCTGAGATTTTTAATAAAATAAGGTGCAATTTAAATAAATAGTGAAAAAGCGGCAGGCAATTCATTTTTTTTTTAGACAATTTATACGAGTACATTGAGTTTTGGGGAAAAAAGGTATTTGTTATCCCATTCAGCTATATAAAGTATATTAGAAATATTTTTACACAATTACCCAATTCACCCACAAGTCACACGATTAAACAAATTGTAGGCAGCTAATGCAAGAAAACCTATAGTCCTCTATAGGTCCTGGTATACAGTAGGATTTAAAAGTCTGTGAGAATATTAGAATGTTAGAATATTGTTTATAGATGTATTACTAAATGTACACAGATTGTAAGATAATTTGCAGGATAAAAAAGAGGGAGTCTAATCTAGAGAGATTTGTGGAAGATTTGATAGATAACCCAAACATCTCTCCAAAGCAGTTAGTTTGCATTATTACTGTGGAAGTTAAAGAATATGTTGTGTGTAGACCTTCTGGTGAGTCACTGTAGTGAAGTGGAGCAGACAGAGATGGTCTTAATTGGCTTTGGGACAATGCAATCTTAACCTAATTACTGTAAGTCTATAATCATTGAAACACACTTATTTGTTTAAAAATGCAGGCTCACGTTTAATGTTAATACAAATGTAATGGAACATTTAACACGTTTTTCTCCTTCACCAGCGATGTTCAGCAGATGCAGTTGACCACCAGGGGGCGACAGCACTGCACGTGGCTGCTGAGAAAGGCGCTATCGAAGTGTGCTGGTCACTTCTGCGCAGCACAGAGCTGCACATTTTACACATAAAAAACCACTCCGGCCTCACACCTTTAGACCTCTGCAGTCGCGGAACGACCTTTAGGTGTGTTCGCCACCACTTCATTGTTCATGTTTAACTGAGCAGAAATGTAAGACGCAAAATCACATGCACATCCGTGATAATTATTATTATTTTTTTCTGTGTTCCAGACATCAGCAGCTCACCAAAATGTTAGTGAGATTTATCAATAAACCAAAGAATCAGAAGCCCAGAGAATCCTATGGTATCTTTTATACATTGTCCTTAAACACAGCATATTTAAATTTAAGTATAAGAGAATTCCTGCCCTAATGGCTGTTGTGTGTTTATTTTTTTATTTCTAATGCAGTGATGTACAACTGGACATTTCTTTTGCCGAGTATCAGCGGGGCAGTGGTGCTGCTCATAGCGGCGATTTTGGGAGACAAAGGAGGCGTGTTTTGTGTGCTGTTCTTTCCCCTGCTGGCAAAAGTCACCTTGTCTCAGTACCACAGAATGAGTGACTATCAGAGGTTAGAGGGATGTTGCTATCTTATGTCGTTGTACTACTTCATCACGGTTTATTTGGAGAGTTATTTTGTTTCTTTGTTCTTCTCTTTTCACTTCTAGGTTACCCAATCCTGTCTATCTTGGAACTTTGACTGCAGGAATAATACATACTGTAATCTGCTTTTACTATAGAATTCTGCCTAATATCCTACCCTGGTAAAAGCTGATATTATGTACTGCATAAAATGTGTTTGATTGTTTTGATACACACTATACTAAGGTTGTCCTTAACCTACTACATATTTGGCCAGCTTATGCACTCTTAAATGTTTCAGTTCTTCATTTTTCTATGGTTCTCTGGCTCTTCTGGAAGCTCCTAACACAGGATCCCGGCCAGCTGCATGCAGCTGATGCAGATCCTCGATTCTCCAGCATAGCAGACTTGGTGGAGTCTAATCAGAGTCTTACACGGTTCTGTATTAACTGTGAGGTGAGAAATATCCATAGCAGACACTTTTTTTGTTTGTTTTGAATAGTTGTCTTGATAGGAAATCACAAATTGGATATTACATGCATAGTGGGCATCTTCATATATATGGGAAACGAATACATAATAGCTTCATGCAACTTTATTAATAACTTTATTGAATACTCAACATAGTTGCCATATCTTTGTAAAATAAATAAATAAATAAATAAAAATAAATAAATAAAAACACCATAGACACCCAGACTCGTCACCTCCCAACATTGCCTTCCAGTTTAGAAGTAGTGTCAGGTGTGACATGCTCGCTATTGTTTCCTATTAAAGTTCATCGTCAACCATTTGACATCTCCAATCCAGTCGTGAGAATAATTTCAATATTCCCTTGCCAAATGAGTTCTTAAATGCTATTCAAAAATGTTCTATTTTGCAGGACATTTTGCTTGTGTTAATTTCCCGTATGTGTGAAGACTTTGACACCCAATATAATTTGTATAATTTATTAAGATTTATTACATAGATTTTTGCTTTCCTATACATCATGCTAGCTGTTCCAAGTGGCCAACTGCAAACACTGTCATCTGTGTGACCTTTGTGTGATGGATTACGATCACCACTGCCTCTTCCTAAATCGCTGCGTGGGCCAGAACAACCACCGTGTCTTCTTACTCTTCATCCTGACCATGATATTGGCACAGGTCTTCTTCATTATCACTGCTGGGTATTATCTTTACTGGAGGTCAGAGGTGGAGGAGAGCTGGAGCTCAGTAGCAACGAAAGAAGCTTGGGTGCTCTTGCTTCTTTTAATCAATGCACTCGCTGTCCTGTGGGAGACCTGGCTTTTCTCTGAGCAGTGTAAATCCATCTCCACTGGAACCACCACGTACTTCAGGCAAGGTCGGCAAAAGAAGACTTCTTTTAGCAAGCGTGTGGCCACAGTACTTTTGTTTCTGGTTGAAGGGAAGAATTTTAGGAGCCAAAATCAAAATGCTGTTGACATTTAGTTGTAAGGCAGTTTACTTTCTATACAGACAGTTGCTTTACAGTAAGATTTATTACGTCATTAAGAGTGAGGAATACCTGCTGTTTCTTGAAGTTTTATTGGTGTTTAAACTTTTTTAACGGGTCAAGCATCACTTTGTGCTTCTTACAGAGGAGATATTTTACCTTCTCACTGTTCGATCCACACAGTTTTAATGTTGACATTCATTTTATACTTTTTTTTTAATGGACTGTTTATTCAAATATCATGCACTTTTCTTTTTATAATTGAATGCAATATATGGTATTTGGTTTGCATAGCCAGGTTTCAAGTGCTCTAAACAAAATGAACAGTATGGTTGTACAAAGTACTATGGTATTATTGGGTATACTGAGCTTATACCTTCACTCAACTATGCAGTAAATCAGTGGGATTGTTATGGGAACATTACTGGTCAGACTTTATTTGCATGGTGGCTCATGCTCCACCCAGTACGAGAGTAACATGCTCATTGTGACTATTAAACTGTGCACTAAGTGTATATTGGGGTGTAATCCAGAGGCATTATAAGTATCTGTTTTATGCTACCAGTGTTTCCAATGTGTATCTGTTTTTATATTTAAGATTTATACCCAATGTGCTCATGGCCTTTTTTTTCCACATCAATTAAAAAAAAAAAGTGGTAGAAATATCAGCACTGTCAGCAGGTCGTAAATAAATGCTGTAAAATGCATAGCACAACATGACAGTTAAAAACCTTATGCTTGCCTGGCTTTTTGTTGTGTTCTGCATGCACATTATTAGTCTCACCTACTCTAGGAGCCGTGTGTAGTGTGTGACTCCTTTTTATTTCTGTACTTGTATTTTTGTATTTATTATCATATCTGTGTTTTCTGTGTTTTTCTTTGTGTTCAAACTTAATAATGTATTTGTATTTGGTGGCATCTGTTGTGTGTGTGCGTGTGTGCGCGTGTGTGTGCCCTGCTGCATCATACAATCAACTAGTGAGCCAATCAATTTGTAGCTGTACAAAATATAAAACCCAGCATATAAAGGTCAGGTTTATATTCACATCAAAGATCGCTGGAGGTGGAGGGTCATAATCTCAGTGTTGTGGATCACCTGGGATTTTTTTGCACAACAGTCTCCATAGAATAGTGTGAAAAACATCAAACATCCAGTGAGTGACAGTTCTATGAGCAGAAACGCCTTGCTGATGATAGACCAAAGTAAAGTCTGTTATGGAAGGCTACAGTGACTCAATAACTATTTACCGCATAGGTAAGCAGAAAAGCATCTAAGAGTGCATAATGTCAAACATTCAAGCAGGTTGAGATACAGCAAAAGATACTCCATTTCTTTCAGTCACAAAAAGGAATCGGAGGCTACAGTGGATTTTTTCTTGCTGTGGACAGTTTTAGCAAATTGTTTACTACAATTCAATAAATTTTTATTTGTATAGCTGCACATTTTTATATCTAACCTACATTGGGCTCTTTTAGTAAATCTGTGCCAACTGTTGCCTCAGATATCTGTTCTTGGCTAATGCATAAGTGTCTACAAACACACAAAGTAATATAGAATAATATTTAACATAACCCAAAAAAACAGTTTGATCCATCTTACTCTATACAGTATTTTAAAAATAGAGTTAATAGCTGAATGACAAATACAAGGGTTAGTATTAATGAGAACAAAGGCAGCATATTTGATTTAACTGTTAAGTCTAGTAAGTCTTTTGCGATTTTGAGAACGTTCGTTTGCTGCTTGCAGCTCTGTATCAGCTCTGCTAGAGCACTTGAATTTGTTTCATCATAAATCAGCTGCATAGTCTGCGGTTGCTCTGATCTTAATCTGTCACTGATTTTTTCTGCTAATGCCAGTTAGCAAAGGTACATGAATCTGCAGGCCTAGTCACCGCTGTATCCACCCTCATCCCTCGCTCTTTGTCATGTCAGTGCAGATTTAGGAGGAAATGCAATTTAGCAGCTAATCTCCCAGCACGGCTTCAGAGCAATGGCCTGAGATTGTTGTAGAGAAGCCATCATTATGATCCCATTTGAAAGCCTAATTGAAATGTAGATGAATCAGGATTTGGGTCTGGGTAAAATTGTGGTAGCATTGCCATGTGAAAAAAATGCATGGTGCCCAGTACCCTTCTCAATCTAGGTTACTGTCTTTTTTTCCCCTCACTTGCTGTTCCCATGTCTGTTTCAGTTTTCTCCAGGTTTTCAGGTTATCTCAGACTTTTCAAGGACAAGCCAGTAGTTTGATCCTTTATGTGTTAAAAGGTGGAAATGTGTATCTATACTGTATGTGTGAACATGGTGGGCTGTGATCGACTGGGAACCCATCCAGCGTGTATTCACACCTTCGGCCCAGGTCCATAAGCTTTGGATCCACCGTGACCCTAACAAGTATAATCAGTGTGAGGTCTTGGTGAAACATCGCACAGCCTCACTCTCTTTGAATTCCAATGTCACAAAGTAACACTATAGTTATAATTCAAACAGCAAGTTTATCAGGCAGGTAGGTTCCAACATGTAAATGCGCTGCAGGAGTTTTTGTGATGATTCGTGTCAGCCAACTACAATAAAAGGTTTCAAATTTCTCTTTTAAGAAGTGTAATGTGTACAATTTTAACAGACATGAAGACTTCTGTACTGGAAGCACTGCATATATAGTAATGAGCTAAAAATATGATGTGGTTAGCATGTTTGTGGAAGTAGAATCAAGTGACTTTTAGAAAATTATATTTTCGTCATTTGAAAAACCCCGATGTTCTGGTCTGGACGGTTAAAAAGATATTTGTCTAGAATATGTTTGGTGATATTTAAGTTTTATTAAGTTTGAAAATTTTAATAATTTTAAGTTTGTGTACCCTGTAGTTCGATGTTTTACACATTAACATGCAACACTTTATCATTAGGGAGAAGATATTTCTTAAGAAAGCAAGAAACAGAAAGAACCAAGCCTCATGTAAACACATTGCATACCAGCTAATATCACTAGTTAATAATGCCCTCTTTAAATTGCATTCACAATCATTTTGGTTTAAGATGGCAGTTTTGATACTTAAAATCTAAAGAAATACATTGTTAGCCATCAGTATTTGAATAAGAACATGCATGAACTCGAAAACAGTCTATGCTTAAATGCTAGTGTAACAGGGCAAGTTGTATGAATTGATTAGTTACATGACTGGCAGGCAAGTATAGATGTCTGGTTTTCCTCATATGACAAATATTGGATATCCACATCATTTGTTTTTGTCATGTTTTCATAGCCTGAGGTACCACAGAAATTAGATTGTTCTTTTCTTCCGGAGCAGATGTGTAATTGACACCTATCACAATGTGAGGAGCTAAAGGTTTTCATGCTTGTGAACATTTGAATCAACCATGTATGAACCAAGAAAGAAACATGGATAAAGTGCACTTGAGTGGTGTCGGATGGCTAATCTTAAATAGAGCTAATATTCTAATTAATTTGCTAGATTACAGTTATAGGTGTAATAAACAACATTGGCTAAACTATAGTAAAGACATTGACATTATACAGATAATATACTGGGCTATTATCTACTTAGCCACTCATTTGAAATTAATACAAACACATGTACATGCCAAGAACATTAGTTAATGTTCACAGCTAACATCAGAATAAATGGGGAAAAAGTAATCTCTGTGCTCTCGATCCTGGCAAGGTTGGTCCTGGTACTACAGCAGAGCTGGTTTGAGTAATTCAGAAAAGGCAAATCTCCAGAGATTTCCAAAACCTCTCTAGAGTTTACAAAGAGTGGTGCAAAAACAATATAGTGAGTGGCTGATGATAGTGATGATAGTGATTTTGATGGGCAAAAATACCTTGTTGGTGAGAGTTCAGAGGAAAGTAGGCAGATTGTTGTGAGTTGCCAGGAAAGGATATAGTATCTTACATAATTCATATTTAGAAACATGAGCAGGAAAGTATCTGAGCATGCACAAAACCTACCAACATACAAACCTTGAGGTAGACAGGCCTTCATATTAGTAGTTCATATTGGGTTCCAAATGTGTTAACAAAGAACAGGAATCTAATCACAGGCACAGACTTAACTGGACCCTAGATTAGAAAATAAATCACCTGGTCTTTTTTAGTATGCAGCTTTACATTTTCTGGGAGACTATGATGTGTCTATGATAGTTTCATATACCTGCTCTTGGCGATTTTTGTTTACTCATGAACTCAGATGTGGTCTTCTCATCCACCACATGGTTTGATGTTAAACAATGCTTATTTGAGTTACTGTAGACCTTCTGTCAGGCCAGACCAGGCCAGTTTGATCAATCTTCTCTGATCTTTTGATTTGACCTTGGTTTGTGGTTGAATGATAGAAAAGTGAATGAAATGGTACATTTACTGTAGATCACTCTGCAGCTATGATACAATTCATTACACTCACATTTGTGCATATATAAAATATGGAACCAAGGAACATGTGCAACCAATCAACAGTAAAGCACAAGTATTGATGACAACAGGAAACTGTGACCATATAAGGAAAACGACAGATGGCACTGGGTCAGAAGGGCAGGAATCTGTACAGAAGTGATTGTACACATATATTTTCTGTTTTGTATTCATCACATGATATGACTCGAGTCCATTGTCTGTTGTAAAACCCCTATATGGAAAACAGTGAGGGAAATTTTGATGCTATTTATACTAAGCTAAGCAATTTCACTTCTGTGTTGACCAGACTACACTTCCTGAGAGACATTTTGAATGTAGCAAGCACCATCATGTATTTTATTTTGTATGTCAAACGTCATTCTCATATTTCTCAATAGTCAGCTTTCTGTCACGTGATATGTGCAGTGGAGATGTTTCTACAAAGCGTTTTATTTTTTAGAATAGGTTAAGCACTTGGTAACATTCTAGAATCTGTTTCCCAGGGCTACTTGGATTTTGGTGACATGTATTCTGATTTTTATTACCTAACTGTATGGACAACTGACTGCAGTATTTACGTAAGTGTTTGCTTTCAGTACCTACATGGTGAAAGCAGGCATTAGCTATTGAATGTGCGTGAAGCTGGACCAAGCTCAGTGATGAACAGTACCAAGTATCATCAATTGAAGACAAAATGGAAGCGTCTAGGTAATGACCCACATGCTCCCACATTGTTTAACTTTATCTGAGCTAATAGAGTACAGTCTATGGCTCAAGACTGTTACTTTTTATCCATTTACATTTACATTTATGGCATTCAGCAGATGCCCTTGTCCAGAGCGATGTACAAAAGAGCTTTGAATCTCTATCAATGAAAAAATCTACACTTGATTGCTAGATTACAAACTTAAGATAAATCTGCCTACAACTCAGCTAAGATGACTTTTAATATGTATTTATAAAAGACAAAGCAAACCTGGAAAAGTGTTTAGTTTAAGTGTTTCAGGAAGTTTCAGGAAGTAGGAAGGTGGTACCAGTCGAGTAGTGCTAAGAACCCCATTCATATCCTGTGTGTATGTGATTCTAAATGAATTTTTACTCTGTTGAATGTCACGCATAGTGAAATATAAAAATAATAGCAACATACTTTTTTTTTTGTGAACATTCTGGAAAATGTACTATATTTAATTCATGTAAATTTTGCGCAATTTAAAAATGTATTTAATTAATGTTCAAGCTATTTAAAGATTTATGCAGCATATAGCTGTATAGTAAAAAGGAAAAGAACTTCAATAAGTAAATGTAGTTGGATAACAAGTGTTACATTACACTATACAGAATACACTATACAAGCTAGACACCATGGTACAGATGATAGAACAGAATTGCCTAAATTTATCACAGTATATCTATATTCTGTATTTAACTAACCATCAGATATTTGCTTGTATAATACATTAAATGTGACTTGTCTACTATGTGGATAATATCTGTTGACCTTCGGTTGCTTGATTGACAATAAGCGCTTTATAGCTTTTCCTAAAATGAAGTTTTTAATTGGACTCAGACCTCTAATTAATTGTCACAGTGGCATTAATTATATTAAAATATTTCATCTCTAGAAAGTAAATGTTTGGAAAAGCAGATTAATGGTGTTGGGTTTAATAGACTGTAAGAGGACGCATTTATTAGAGATTTATTAGAGTAAGTGTGCATTTTCAGTTCGGACTTGTGACTAATGCAGACAGATTACAAGTAGAACAGGGAATTGTGAAAAGAACAGAAGAAGTAGGATTGATACACAAACACACACACACACATACACACACACACACACACACACACACACACAAACAACCTGCCCTGATCAGCAGTTCCTGCATACGCCAACTAACACAGACTATGGAGCTAATTTAGAGGAAGGAAGCAGGAGGAAAATGGTAAAGACCCCTTCTGTTTCTTCTCCACTGAATTATTGACAGTAATCATCCAGGCATTTAATGGCCAGGCCAGAGTGGAATTCATTTGGGTGGTGGTGGGGATAAATAATTCATCATGGGTAAGGGCAGATCTGAGCGTGTGCAAGAGGTCCCTGTACTCCAGCTGCCTCTGCATAATGAGAGTGGGAGGGGCTCAAGAAACGTGCAGCTCAGAGCAGTGGGCCAGTGGTACATGAGGGAGGGGGGTGAAAGAGAGAGAGATGCTGGCTAGAGTCGGTGGATGAGGTGCAACAGGGCGAGGCAGTGAAGGAGAGACTAGTGAAGATCCAAACATGTGGATGGGAGAGCTCAGTGCTGTCCAGCGATGAGCACTATGCTAAGCCCCAAGATCAGACAGACGAGGCGAGGTAAGCACTGCACTGCTTCTCTTGGTCCACCCCCATCCCCTACTCCTCTACACTTTGCACTACTTCCTGTGCTTTCAGCATCCGTTTTTTTTATCTCATATCTCTTACTTCCCTTGTACAGTATGGCTCGGTCTAAATAATACTGTTTGGTTGCTTAGTAAAATGTTGTCATTTGATTAGTACAAATGTTGACCTAAATGATTTTCCGTTCCATGTCTCTCGCCTCATTGAGTAAATGAAGGTTCACACTCTTTATGAGCTGACTTAAATGTGAAGCATGCATGACAGAGGCATAGTATGACTTAATGATGCAGCGTGATATTTCTGACACATGCTCTTGTCAGAATATAATTCTGACAAGATAATAATGACTCTTGATATTGTGATATGTGTGGTATATCATTTAAGATGCAAGCTTGGCTCTGCTGCAAAGTTTTTTAATGATTGTATTGCAGATCCTATTCTTAGTGCTGTGGTACAATGTTGTTTCAACACTCAGGCACAAAGGTTTTACACATAATAACTCATTAGTGCTGAATGTCAATATTAGCTCCTTTATAAGTGCTTGAACTTGTTAAAGAGTAATAATCACTTGAGATTGATGCTCATAGAATAGCAAAATACATCCAGAAATCTTAAGATCATTTACAATGACTGGTCAAGTGTACATTTGTATAGTGCATGGTCCTGCGCTGAGCAATTGTCTCCCTTGAAAGCAGGTTAAAGGCGTGGTGCTTGTCTGTTTCAGCACTAATGCATTCTGGCTGTAAAAAGCTATTTGTGGATTGATTCCCCCCTGCCTGCTGTGCAACATAATACAGGCGCAGGGAGCTGAACACTGCTTTCTTGCTTACCTCTGCCTCTGTGATTCTGCATATGGAACATGTCATGTTTGATGAGGGTTCTGGCTTCACCTGCCACGTTAGATGCTCCGACAGCATGTTTTTCTAATGTTGAGCGAAGAGCTGATTTCATTTTCTTTTTGCCCTACAGTGATTTATTACAGTTGAGCGTGTGTGTGTCAGACTCTTGTATTTTGCGTTTATTTGTGACTGAATATAAGCAATTTCATATGACTACTGTATGTTTGCTTATAATAATAGTAAACTCCTTTTTAAATAGTACTATTGAATTTTTGTTAGACCTCTCTTCATTTGTTTTAATATGATGTTGACTAACTACTTAACTAACTGTGAAGGGATTGCTTTTTTTTTTTTTTTTTTTGGAAAGATAGGGAAGCCATATTTGCATTTTTTTTTACATTCTACAGCAGTGAGTATTTATTCAGTTGTGGTATATTGCCCAAGCACTTTGATTAATTGCTGTAAAACACATGTGGATGAGTGCCATCACAAATGGAGGCTCTTTCATCTACTGATGAATTTGAATGTGGAGTCATTCAGACACCAGATTTACTCACTATATTCTCTCTGAATTATTTGACTTTTCAACACTAGCTCTTACCATTAAAAACATGCTGTGTAATGTAACCACATATTCATTTATGTGCGTGTCTGAGATTTAGTGCCTATCGTGACTGCTGGACCACCATGAAAGAGCTTCACCTCCTCAGAGTTTTCTGCTAGAAAATGCATGAGTCATATGCATTTCCGAGCATGCCCATTCCCTGACAGAAATTGAGAGGCATTTCTTTTGCTTTGCTTCAGCATTTTTGTCACTATGATCATCATGAACCTGAACTGACTATGAGGCTTATTATGCTTTAATGCTAGCCAGAATGTGTGGAAGAAGGAACAAGAGCCATAAGAACCAATCCCAGTACCATGCAGTATTCATTATCATGCTGTTCTTAATGCCATCCTCAAGGTGTCCTCATAAAATGATAATAAGCCATACTCCAAACTTTTCCTTTTTAGATTTTCCCCTCTGATAACACAATTTCCAGTTCTGGTCTATACACAGCATGCGTTAGCTGCCTGATCAGTACAGGAATAAATTACTTGTTAAATTAATACTTAAAATATTAATATCATATTAAAGTCAGGGAGAGACAAAGAGGATAGTGTGAGGTCAGACACAAAAATGAATTCCCATAGTGCTAAAATGAGCATACATAAAATATGCAAACGTCTCATCAGACTTCGCTTATTTTTAAATCATTTAGCAATGAGCAGACAAGTGGGTTAATAGAAGAATGTAGGACAATGCATCCAACTTCTTCTCTGCAAACCATAAATCCTTTACATTTAGCCTTTAAATTGTATTGTTAACAATGTGTCTGGAAATTTGTGTTTTAAGGAGGGAATGGTTTTAGAAGTCCCCCCTTCCTCCTCCCCCTCTCCTCTTTGCTCCCCATGGTCTGAGTAGCCTACACTAACACTGATGAGGCTTCCATTACCCACAGTGATTTAATAAGATTCTGGCAGTGTCTGCTATTCTCCTTCAGGTAAATGGACTCAGGGAATGGATTGTCCATTATGGCCAGAGACCACAAGACACAACTGTGACTTCGCAAATAGGATGCGTACGAGGGCTAAAACGGGAAAATTGCACGGCTGGATCTAAGAGTGACAGAGCGCTATTTTTTTTTTGTAATGATGAAATAAGAAACTTGATAGGATTCTGAAGTGTTGTTGTGTCTAGTGCTGTTGAGTCCTTGGTGAAGAAGATTTATTGAAGACATTTATTTTGTTACCCTTAAGCAAATGATGATGTGAAGGATGTACATGTCTCAACTGGTCATCTACTGTTTTTTATATTTCATATAAAACATATACAGTATATCTTCAAATTATTATATATAATTATACTCAAGTGGGCTGTTAATCATCACACTTTTATAATCAAGTTAAGGTTTATAGCTTTTGAGAAAATATATATTCTTGCTGATGGTAATAAAATAACATGCATTGCTGAATACACCAATCAGGCATAAAATTATGACCACCTGATTAATATTGTGTTAGTCACCCTTTGCTGACAAAATAGTCCTGACCCATTGAGCATTAACAGCATTAATTTCAGCAATTTTAATTTCAGCAAGTCTGTTGAATTAGACCACACGTGCATCCGTGAGCCTTGGTCACCCATGACCTGTCACCAGTTCACCACTGTTCCTTTCTTGGAAAACTTTTGATAGATACTGACCACTACAGACCGGGAACAGCGCACATGAGCTGCAGTTTTGGAGATGCTCTGACCCAGATCTCTAGACATTACAATTAGCCCTTGTCAAAATTGCTCAGATTCTTACCCTTGCTGATTTTTCCTGCTTCTAACACATAAAATCTGAGGACAAAATTTTTATTTATTTTTATGTATATCCTACCCACTAACAGGTGCCATGATATAGAGATAATCAATGTAATTAACTAACCAGTCATAACGCTATTATGCCTGATCAGTGTATCTTTGCAATTTGCAGAAATAAACATGTAATAGTGTCTGACATTTCTTAATTTTTTGCTAAAATATAAATGAATGCACATAAAAATAACCTAATGACTGCATATTATTTTATTTGATGTGTGTGGGTGTGTGTACATACAGCCAGGTCTAAGAGCATGGTGATGGGGGAGCTGACACGAGCCTCGAGCCGGCCGTCCTCCCCTTGCCTCCAGGAGAAAGCACTGAAGTCTGGCTGGCTAAAGAAACAGCGTAGCATCATGAAGAATTGGCAGCTGCGCTGGTTTGTGTTGAGAACTGACCAACTTTACTTCTACAAAGACGAAGAGGAAACCAAGCCACAGGTAGCTCTTAAAAAGGCGACACTAACAGTGTTATAGACTCAAAACCAGAGTGCACTTGCACATTTTTCTTCTGTACTACTAATGTTGTTTTTTTTGTTGGGTGCTTTAGCTATTGTAAGAGCTAACTGCTTTGCTTAAAGATTTTATTTGGTGTAGGCTAGAATCATGCGAATATGTATTTCCATTAGGACTGTAAATCGATGAAAATATTTAATCGGGATTAATAGCATGATTATAGCATATTATTAGTAACTTAACATTAACATCAACAAGTCAACATGGGCATGGACAAATATGGAGTGAAACCATACTCAAAATATTCTTGTAAATTTTTTAAACTAATTTTGTTTGAAATTAGGTAAATCATCAGGACACCAAACGAAACCTTTTCTATCTTTCCACACAGACAGTTTAAATTGCTATCCTTTTTCATATGTATTTATTTAAATTTTTTATAAAAATGGTCAAACATTAATGCATTAATCGCATGTTAATAAAATTTGTGCAGTGAAAATTAATTTGCATTAACGCGTTCTTCTCGTTAGGGGTCGCCACAGCGGATCCCATTATCTTCATACGACCTTGTCCTCTACATCCACCTCTTTCAAATTCACCTTTGCCTATTTCTTTTCCTCCTGCCTGGCGGTTCCATCCTCAGCATTCTTCTACCGATATACCCAACGACCTTCCTCTGCACATGTCCAAACCATCTCAATTGGGCCTCTCGCACTTTGTCTCCAAAACGTCCTTCTAATAAAATAATTTCTAATTCTGTCCATCCTCCTCACTCCCAATCTCAGTCTCAGCATCTTCAGCTCTGCAACCTCCAGCTCCACCTCCTGTCTTTTAGTCAATGCCACTGTCCTCATACATGTCCTGCACCATCCTCACATACTTCTCTGACACAACTGACTTCCTCATACAGTACCACAACTTCTCTCTCGGCAACCTGTGGTACGTTTTCTCTAAATCCACAAAAACACAATGCAACTCCTTCTGACCTTCTCTATACTTCTCCATCTGCATTCTCATTAGCATCTGCTAATTAACTCTCTGAGGTCGACAAAACGCACCGGCGCGTTTTGTGCCATTGTTTTCCTCGTAACGCGGAAACCAGCTTACTGTAGTCTGTCATTTTTTATCATACAGAAAGAGCAATATATCATTAGAATCTGAAATGGGTCTACTTTTATATGTATACACTCATAATTACAACAAAATGCAGTGCTTTTGTAAAATAAAGAAAACACATAGAGTGTGCTCTCTGCGATCTCTGTCTCTTTCTTCACAGACACAAATAAAACAACCTGAATCTCAGTAAATATTCGCCTCACAGACATAATAAATATATGAATAGAAGGCTTGAAATGTCTACTTTGAAATAACAATACAATATTCTCTGTTTATGTAATTCGTATGAAAGCGAGGAGGGGTACAGTTTCTCCAGTATCACCTCATTATCCGTATACCATAATTACTTTAAAACATTTACAAGAATATTTTTGATCTATGTTGAATATGGTTTCACTAAAAATAAACATACATTTGTATAAAGCATCAAAATTTGTCCATGCCCATGTTGATTGGAGATTGGAGAATTTTTTTAAGTATTCATTTAAGGTACATTCAGAACAGATAAAAATGTGCAATTAAGTTGCTATTTATCGTGAGTTAGCTCGCAACAATCATGCGATTAAATATTCTTTCAAAATCTTGAATCTTTTAAAACATGAGTATCTGTACTTCTGCTTAAGTAAAGGATGTGTGTACTTTTGCCAGCTCTTTTAATTATGAAAATAATTTAATTAGATGTTTGTTATTCATATAGTTACTCATATATAACTCATTTAACTGGTGATTATACAGTGATGCTTGAAATGCTTTTAGTCTTCTATATTTCTGCATAAATGGAACCTAATCACTTGAATGAGACAAAAATATTATACTTGGTCATTTATTAATTGAGAAAAATAAGCCAATATTACATATCTGTAAATGGAAATAAAATGGGAACAGCAGTTAATTTGAAAGTCAAAGAGCCCATCTGTTTTCAATCAGTGGGATTTTCAAGTGCCACTGTATGATTCAGTTCATTAACTATTTGATTCATTTTCTAAGTATTAGTGCTTTGATTAATTCATCACTACAGAAGCATTAATTATGTATCAATATTTGTTTCATCGTTTAACTTATTCTCAAATATCTCCTGTTTTAGTGTAAAATGCTACCTAGATCCTGACCCATTATGTGAAGAGCATACTTCTTTTCCCTCTTTTGTTCCAAAATTGTGTTTCCGTAAATCTTCTGTTAACTCTTTTCTATACTGAAGATGAGGTAATGGCTGGCTTAAAGAGGTTTAGATAATGCAGCATATAAAGTGCCTTCTTTACTTAGGACATTTCTTGGATCAATTAAATACAATACACTTAGAAAAACTGGATGATGGGGGCATGACCACATCTCGTACCGCACGGCCCGGGAAGCCACTCTCTCACACCCTTGACCTGTTGAGCTAATTTGATAACAGCCTGTGCTTCTGCTCGAAAGCCTCATAAGTCACACACTGTTTAGCATATATAGAGTGGATGACCTTTGGACTGCAGATACTGAAGTAGGAGTGTGCCGACTGAGGGGGTGAGACATCAGTTGACCTCTGAATAAAATAATGCTGTTTTTTTTAAGTTAACACTTGGAACATTTTTTCTCATGTGCCAGGTTCCTTTTCCCAAATCCAATTTCTGCTGTAGAATAGTGCTCAGCTCAGTTACATTGATAAATTGGTATTTAAACCTTATCATTGCCTACATGCTAATATTTGAACTTAGCTGCTGCTGTATCATAAAAAGGCCAGTTTGGATTAGTAAGCAGTTTTCTGTTGCACAGTTCTATAGCTATTGAAGTGACTATGTGAGGTTTAAATCCTTAGGATGAGGTTCAGAGTTGGAGGTGAATAATTTATAATGGGAAAGTGGTTTAATTGTGCATGTCTCAGCAAATAAAATAAAATAGAGCCTAACAAGCTAACACCGAGAGCTCTACTCCCTCTGCATTTTATCAGGACTGTTATGTCATAGGTACATCGTTCTTTTAGTAATTACCATCAGAATCAATTTTCCATTTAAAATGTCCTCACGGAGAACTAATCTATAATAATCCAAGGAAAATCGCTATTAATTCCACCAATATTGGAATGAATATTGTGTGTGTGAGAGAGGGGATCTGATCTGGGAGGGGTGTGTGTGAATTTTATCCTTGAACTGGCCTATATATCCTGTTTTGTTGTTTTTGTTTTTCAGGGCTGCATCCCATTACACGGCTGCCAGGTCAACGAGCTAAGTGCCAATCCTGATGAGCCTGGACGGCATCTTTTTGAAATAGTTCCAGGTGCGTTGGAGCGAAGCAATCTGGTTGCTTAAGAAATGCTGTTTGAAGTGCTTGTGTGATTGCCCTCCAGTTCACCTTTAATATAAGCAGGAAAGAATTTAGGAAAAAAGAGCTTCCAGTCAGGGCAATGTACTGAACAGGGCTCCCAAGTATTGCAGCAGATGATAGACTGCTTCCTCATTAATGTATTATTCACTACTCAGCAACTAAAGAATCACCTGTGTCACACTGATGGCCATTAGTCATTTCGGGCACCAGTAGCTATGAGCTGATTATACACTCCTGGGCAAAAAATAGGCAGCTTTTATTGGACTAAATCACTGGTCAGAAATATTAGCAAAAATTAAACAATTGCAATCCCAAAACCCTTCTGTGCTATTATTTGTGTTTAGTATTGTTGCAGTAAAGTGTTTGGTAAAAAGCTAGAAACAGATCTTTATATGCAAAAAGTTAAAATCATGGTAATGATTTAAATGTTTGATGTGAAATTCAGTCTAACACATGACTTTTTTAAGAGACCAGCCATGTTTGTTATCTGTCAAACCTGAAGCGGCTAAAGGGCCTGATCACAAGCTCACGAATTGAACTAGGTTTTATATAGCAGTGAAAGGTCTACAGAATTTGTTTAATCCTTGCTCATTTTCTTATCAATGATTTGATGTTGAAACCATAACATATTTTACACTATTACTTGACAACAAGATTGTCATATTATGTTCTCTTTACAAGACTACTTTTTAGACTTACTCTAATATGATGTACTATCAGCTATTATGTAGCTCAATAAACATACCATCTCAGAGAGAAAACCAGAGAAAGTCAACATTTCCCAACCCTCCCCCTTCTGTGTTTCAGCTACAGGTGCACACCAGTACTTTCCCATGAAATTACATCTGCTGACACAGATTCTGTTTATGTCTTCTGGGAACCACCACACACTTTGATTCATCTGTTTTACACACTGTGAAATGTTAGGAAACCATTTTAAGATTTTTGATTATCTTTGGTAATTGGTAGTTTGCTATTGCAAAGAATTGGCCAATATTACAGGCTTGTGTAAGATGCATCTTTTGCTTAGTCTGTGGTCTGGAAGTGGTGAGCTTATGGCATTTACATATGTCCTCAGTTTGTTATTGTCAGTGGATCAGTTTTGATAAATAAGAATGAAAATATTATAAAATAGTATTGCAGAAAATTAACGATTGACTTAAATATCATTTTAGAATCTTTTTAATTTAGATACTTTAATCTATCTATCTATCTATCTATCTATCTATCTATCTATCTATCTATCTATCTATCTATCTATCTATCTATCTAGAGAAAGAGAGAAAGATAAAGATATATATTTATATATATATATATATATATATATATATATATATATATATATATATATATATATATACAGTATATAAAACTGCTATGTCATTACTCTGTCATTTCATCAGGTCTGAACTGGTCACAGTGCATTCGAATTATGCAGATTGCACAGTCACTTGCCACACTTTGTTGGAACATGCAATGCTTTGCCTGTTTATTGGGATGCTTTCCTGCAGTGCCTAGCAACATGTGGATTGATGCAAAGTGCTCCACCTTTTTGTCGTAACTAGCTGATGAGGGAATTCTTTCATTTACACCAAGTAAACGTCGCAAGCTGGCGTTAAATCCATCCCAATGCAGGGTTAAAACATCTGCTGTTAAAGTGCACGTGTGGCCATACTTCAAACAATATCCTAAACTGTGGGCGTGCAGATTTTATATTTCCTATATGATTTTATATGCAATTATATGTTTGTTCACAGGAACAATGAAACAGCAAGTATGGATGTCCACACACCACTTTTATAATGTTTTTTGTGATTAAGTGGAATCAATATGAATCATTATAGTTATTTTCCCAAATTTTTACCAATCAACATGACACAGTATCTAAAAAAAACCAAGCAAACTCTAAATTCTAATGAATCACATTTGACATTGAGATTCAGATTCAAAAGAAAATTATTCATCAGGGTTCATTGACCCAAAAAAGATTAGTTGTTTCTGTATGATTTTTGCTGGCATTAAGAGGGAAAAAAAAGCAACAGTACTCAAAGTGCTTACAAAGCATTCACAGGATCTTATTGTAAAAAAAAAAAAAAGTAGTACAAAGGAATTTCCAAAACATTAGCTGTACGAAAACTGTCAAGGCCATCATTAACAGGTAGGGAAAAATAAGGACAAGAATTGGACATAACTCCAAAACAGGGTAAAGGATAAGAAGAAAACCTATTAAGGAGACTGAAGAGAGACTACAGCAACATTAAAGGAGCCACATCTGGAAAAGTACTGGTCACTCCCTGCATTTGACAACAATCTCTTGTATTCTTAACATGTCTGTGCTATGGGGTAGGGTGGCTAGACAGAAGCTTTTTTTTAAGGAAATAAACATCCTAAACTTCCAAATTTGGCTAAAACCAAAAATCATTATGTGTTACATGAGACAAGATCATTTAGAGCATATTTTTAAAAGGCAAAAAATAAATTTAATGAGTTCTCTGTCACATAAAGGACATCATATACAGGAATGCGTGGTGATCGTAGCATTAAGCTTTGATGCTGCATTTCTAGGTGGGACTGGGGATTTGGCCATGATTGAGAGATTTATGGGTAACTCCAAATGCCCATTTATTTTGGCACAGAACCTTAATGCCTGTCTTAGAGAGCTGATGATGAAGAAAAATGTTACCTTTCAGCACAATAATGAGCCAAAGCACAAATCCAAGTCAACAAAGTAATGGCTACAGAAGAATAAGATCAATTATTTGAAACAGCTCAATCAGAGAGATAAAAAGGGCTGTGCACAGTAGATTCCCTCACACTGTAATGGATCCCAAGTAAAACTGGCAAATCAAGAAGTTAGTCTCTTAGATTTCTATTCAAAAAGAAAGAGTGGTATATTATGGGGTGTACACATTTTTGCAGTACCTCTTTAAAACAGGTCTATTTGTTTTTCACTTGATGTTTTTGCTTGCTATTTCACACTAAATATGAAAATGTATCTAACAAAATTGACCTCAGTTTAATTCTTGTCAAACGTATCATTTTAACAGGTGTGCATACGATTTTTATGTCCATAGTTTAAAAGGCATTTAACGATTGCCTATTGACATATGAATTATATTTACAGTGCATTCCATGAATTTCTGACATGGCTGTCAATACATGTGTTTACCTGCAGGGTTGATTTGTAAGTCTCAGCGCAGCCAAAAACAAAGCTTGTTGACTGGGGTCATTTATCAGATTGTAAAATGATTCCAAAATGATATGAATTCTCAAACCTTTCATTTTATAGGGAATGTTTGTCAGTTGGGGAAATAACCAGTCAATGTGCACAATGTGTCATATAGTAGCTGGTGTATTGCGAGTAGTATCCACATATTGGTTGTCATTCATCCTGGATTATCCAAAGCCAGATAAGCACTTGTCTGGATTTTCTTTCTGTAACAGACTATAAAATATAAAGTGCAGTGTTTTCACCAATTCACCAATTTCCTTTGGAAACATTTTAATATTTGAGGTTTAATTAAAGGAGATGAGGCAGCTACATTGTGTCTTAACTTCATATTCATTTCCCATCCTTTCCGATTAACACCAAAATCCAAACCATGACAGTATTGTAATTTATCATTTTACTGGCATTCAGTCATTAAAAGAGCCACATTTATGCATTTTTGCACAGTTGCTTCATTTTTAAAGCTTCATGTTTAAATGTGTTTAAATGCCGGGCTCTTTTTGCTGCACATGCACTAAATGTCAGACAGACAAACAATAGCTCCATTAATGAGTGTTCTTGACACAAAAGCAGAAGTGGAAGGAAGCTGCACAGTGGAGGTCTGAACTGAGCATGTGCTTGTGGCTGACAGTCATTTGGGGAACTCATGTCGGGTTTGTAGCACCTTAATGTACTTATTGGAAGCTCAAATAGCACCAACCCCACAACAGTCCATATACATATACACACACCCCTCCCTTAGTTCGAGTACTGTGTAATCAAAGCATCAGTGTAACACATAATCGGTGTGTGGTCTCTGAAAGTGCCTTCAAAGAGACGTATGCTTAATTAATAAGCTGTTTAGTTTAATTGCAGAAAAAGATCCGGGCAACGAGCAGAGATATGTGCATCAGGCTGGCAGAGATATTAACCCACTTCCATGTAAAGACACCTCTACACACACACACAAAGACACACACATTGATTAGCCCTTTCTGTTTGGAGTTCTGTTTGTGTTTGGAGGGCAGGAGGGAGTGGGGGGTTGCAGTGTTTGGCAAAGATGTGTTTGGTGGTGGCGTGTCTCATGAGGGTGAGTGAGGGCAAGCCAGAGCTCCACTCCCAGTCTGGAGGGGCTCTGCATGTGTGTGTGTGTGTGTGTGTGTGTGTGTGTGTGTGTGTGTGTGCACGCCGCATGTATGGGTTTGAATCTGTGTCTGCCAGAGTGAGGTGCCAGCAGAAAGAAAAAGTAGGGGAAAAAAGAACAGAAAAGCTTATTTTTGAATGAATGAATGAAGCAAATGAAGGACTTGTTTTTCAGGTTTTTGGCTATAATGCTACTACTTTTTTGGCACTCTTGCTCTCTTTCTCTCTCGTGCTCATTTTTCCTTTCGTGCACTTAAGTGCCCCTGGCACATACCTGTGTAAAGGATTCACCTTCCGGGAGGGCCATGGGTGGAACTGACATGGCATTTGTGTAGCCGAGCCCTCGGCGGCTGCTGTGTGCCAACATGGGGCTCAGCTGCTGCAGAGTGCAGGAACACCACGCTGCTCAGCTCAAGGGTAAGCTTTCTTTCCTCCAACTTCTTACTCAGGATCTGCGTGCACTCCTGCATCCTTTGTCTTTATCTAAGAAAAAGGAGACTATGCCAGTGGACATAATTTCTCTTTGGGAATACTGCCAACACCTTTGTTGGGATTTTTTTTGGATCAGTCGAAGCTTCATTCATTCTGCTGCAAATAACTGTGAAAGATTTTGAGGGCTGCTGGTGGTAAAGACTGGAACATCTGGACTGGCAAATGGGTGCGCAAAAAAAAATCCAGGAAGCTGTGGCTTCACTCATGAGCTATTTTTATAAGTATTTTTTGGACTTTGTAAGAAGCATAAGGGCTGCTGGTGAGACAGTCGTGCATGAATGTGTCCCTGTAATTTGACATGAAGTGTGCTGAAAGGTGTTCTGCTGCTCTCTGATCTGACACTGGCATTTTAACCCTTTACTTCCCAATTTCTCCCAAAGAGAATGTCACTTTTTTTGTTTTTGTTTTCTATAATGTGGCTTTTTTCTTTTTTTTTCAATCACTGGTTTGTGTTTATAGTGAACCGAATACACACCTAACCTTGCATGCACAAATATGTTGCATGTAGAAATGTTCAGTGTGGTTGTAAAATAGAGTCAGTGAGTTTAACATGCACTCACTAACATCATTTGAGGCTCATACAGTGCCTCAAGCCACTGCTTGTGGGTGGAAACAAAGTGGAGGTAAATAAATAATTGCCATGCAGGGGATATAGGCGAGTTATGGCAGTTTCCCACAGTCTCTTTGTAAATGTTATCAAAGCTCTCTGAGGTAACCTAACAGTCTGGATGCAGAAATGGAGCACTGCTGAGTGTTCACTTTTTTGTCTAGATATTTGATAGCCACAGTGAAAAGGGAAAGCCTCTGAGATCAGACCAGAAAAATCAGGAAGACTACTAAGACTTATTAATACAAAAAAAGGAGCAAATGTCTATGCAGATTTTTTTTTTTTTACCTCTGTCAGTACTTCAGTCTTTAAAATGTTTTCTATAGTGCATGTTAGTGATTTTAACGCTCTTATCTTTATTTGATCAGGTTTTATCTTTATTATATATAAATAAAGAGAGAAAAAGAGAGATTGGTAAACCTCTAACAATCAGGCCATAATGCAGTAGCAAACAGAAATAAATAGGATACAGAGAATGAATATCTGTTACTGCATACTGTAGTCCTCCAGGAAAGAGCTGTTTTTATTGTAGCATGTGACCGCAGCTGCTCAACACATCAAACACGTCGCTTTCTACAGACAACATCGACACAAAATTTTTCAGCTTCGATTCATTTCAAGGTTTAGTTTAAAGAATTTAGTGCCTTTGAGGAGAGAAGCGTGATTGTTGATTTTATTAAAATCACTCCCTTTTAAATTACTGGTTTGATCTAGACTCCAATTTCTCATCTTTTCCTGAATGTAGGGAGGGAAAGGCAGAATTTCACCTCATCAAAAGCCTGCGTGTCTTTGGTGAATTGCATCCAAGATTTTTTTTTTTTTCTTAAGCCTGAGGGGCCAGAGTGCTGGATCTCCACTCTTACTGCTGGTCACAAAAAAGCCCTCTGCCTTAGGGCAGTCTGTCTTTTTATGTGGTGTGTGTGTGTGTGTGTGTGTGTGTGTGAGTGAGCATCTGGGAGCTATTGATTGAATCTTATTATAAGTATAATTTTACTGTAATTCTACTGTTAACTCTTTCTGTACTTTACATTCAGAAAAAATCATTGGTGAGGTTAATGTAATATGTTGCAAATGCTAATGGGCAAAGTGGAAGAACAATTATTTGTAGTAGTTAAGCATATGCGAGGATGGCATTCTCATTATAGGGGGCATTTTGAAGCAGTGTAGTGTAAATATTTGGCTCTGATCCAGAGAACAAACCATGTGCAGATTTGTTTTGCGCCTACTATATTACATGGTGGACATAAAGCTCTGACACTGTTTAGTGCTTACAATCCTCTGGAATGTTAACAATGCCCATCACAGCTTGGGCCTCCCCCTTATAAACAGTCCACCACCATGACCTTCCGTCACAAGGCGAAAAAAATGCTGGCTGTCATAGTAAAAGCATTGTCCACTGAGGACACATTGCATGTAGGCTGGGAAAGTGTTTTGACCCAGTGTTGAGCTGTACATGTTAAAGCATGGCCATGTGAACCTTCGGGTTATCAGCACTGTTGTGGAGAACAGATACGGAAGCTGCAGTTTTTCTCATGGGAGTCGAGAATGATAAAAAAAAGGAAAGAATCTGAGGTCAGGCAGTTAATGGTGTATGTGTTGATTCAGATGACCATGCATCAACACCCACTGCAAACTGCTCAAATGACAAGTACATTAACATTTTTTTGCAGTAAAACAGGCATAAGACTAATGTGTTCTATAGGGTTTTGTGAAGCCAGGGTCTATTTAAACTCAAACTTGTTCTTACTTTTGTCACTATGATTCTACCCTGGTGTTTTTCTGCCGAAAGACATTATTTCTGCACCTTCCTTTTTTTTCACTTATATATCAGTAAGCTCTAAAAACAGAGCAAAGATAGCATGCAGTTTCATCAGGGAGTAGTTTAGATGTCAGCTTGCATACCTCTTTAAAAACTGACACAAACCAAGCCTTTTGCCCCATAAAGCAGACACCTAGATAATGGAATCAAGAATTTACAAACTCTGAACTTCTCAAAAAAAATAAAGAAGGAAAGAAAGACAGACAGACAGACTTGACCTGATCTATTCACAAAACCTGATATGAACTTATGCTTTAATTGTTTTGAATATAGGAGCAACTTCTTCTACTTTGAGTCCATCTAGTGGTTAGTAATTAAATTACAACTATATTATAAGTGACTCTAACATCCAATTTAAAAAGACATTGTCTGGTCTGGTTACAGTTACACAAGTTGTCATTTAGCTATTTCAGTAATTATATAAGTGGCTCTGTTTTCTTGAAATATTGAAGAATAATAAAAAAATCTGTATTTTTAGTGATCTATCATGTATAAAATGGATTACCTAAACCTTATATTCTATGCTTAAACTTATCTAGCATATTAAATGTAGACTAATAATCACATATTCACATATCCATCCCAGCATCTGTATTTTGTCTTTAGAAATACTACATGAATTAAACTAGTCATAATGAATAAATCCTTGGTGGATTGATGAATAGAGTAAATAAACAATAAAGTGCTGTGAACTCTTGTGAACTCTCTCTCTCTCTTTCTCTCTGTAGGTGGTACAGGAGAGAGGGACCGATCAGCTCCTAGCCATGAAGCCTTCCTGCTTATGGCAAACTCCCAAAATGACATGGAGGACTGGGTCAAAGCCATCAGACGAGTCATCTGGGCACCTTTTGGCGGAGGTAGCACAATCAGCATGTTAGTCAATAGGAAAAAAACATCATGTACCAACCTACACACTTTTCTATTCCAATCCTTTCGGCTATACAGGACGATGAATCATTTGTTGATTCACTGATTTCGTCACTGGTGCACAAGCTTACACAAATGACAGCTCAACACATAGAGCCTGCTGCCAGAATCTCTTTATTTTTAGGCATTATGTTACAGGGTTGCCGTTGGGGGTTATTTTATACTTCCTGTGTACAAATAAAATTGTCCAAGAATGTTCTTTTTTTTCTTTTTTTAAAAGGTAACAATGTGGCACATGCCAGATGTGTGCTTAGTGGATTCCACAGGGAAGTGCTAATATTAAAACAGGATTTAGCTCTATCGGTCTTAATCCTTTAAATCCACTATCTTAGAAAAGAGCTTTTAAAAGTTCCATTATAAAAGTAGCCTGTTAAGATATACTTTGTACGGCTTCATGCCCGCAGGAATCAACATTCTTTAGAGCTTCTTGTAGGATAAGTGTGTGAAGAGGATAATCTTATTTTCTGTATTAGACTGGTATTTGATTAGATAGATAGACCTTATCAGAATTAGTCGACACTTATTAGAGACTGTGTATGAATATAGATGACATAAATACAGCAAACCCTTTTTCTATTTCACTTTTTCTATTTTCTAAAGCTATTTAAACTTGCTGGACCAATCACAGGCAAGATGATACATGTCTGTGGGCCTGTGTTTCATTTTCTCTTGAAAACTCCACTATCTTTAAGCTTGGATTACAACATGTAAATATAGCCATAACATACAGTACATTTGCAAGGGCTTATACTGATTTTGTGAGTAACATGGACATCTGAATGGACCAGTAATGTATCTATTACCTGAGCTGCTGTGTAGAACTGATTTGTGTAAGCATCACAGTTGCAGAGGTAGGCCACATCAGATACACTGCTTAATCTTAAGTGCCTAAAGTACTAACTACTGTATCATTTATGCATGTGCTGAATCTATTGAGCTCATTTTTAAAGGGCATACTACATTTGCGTATGTTGTGAAAGGAATCTTTGGACAGCATCTGGAGGACACGGTCCAGTATGAACGAAAGTTTGGGACGCGGCTGGCTCCTCTGCTGGTGGAACAGTGTGTGGACTTCATACGCGAACAAGGTTTGAAGGAAGAGGGCCTCTTCCGCATGCCAGGACAAGCGAACTTAGTCAAAGAGCTCCAGGATGCTTTTGACTGTGGTGACAAACCTATGTTTGACAGGTATGATTAGGTCCTGCTAAAGATGTACAATCTTATACCATTCATTGTTCAACTTTTACTCTGTGTTCAGTGTTTGAGAAAACTTAAGTGCATTCCGCAAAGTTGTTTTTCAGTAGATTAGGCTGCTTAATGATGAATGAACAGAGTCTACTCAAAAGCTCTAGATATATATAATATATATTAAAAGGATTCCATTCCATCCAAGCAGGAGCTGCACATGATAGTTAATTGAAAATGAAGATCGGTTTATTTAAACAGGTGGAATGAGATGTTGTTCTCTTTCGCTGAACTGAAACCGGCTCCTATACTGTCCTTTTGCAGATATGATTGAAAATGCAATTAGATGCAGTTCTTATTTCATACCACATATATTACATTTTTAATAACTGGAATTACTTTAGTTATTATTTTATTTTTATAAAGGAAGCATCTGCATTTGACCCCAAAAAAGGAAATCCTTCACAAATGGCTTAAAAATGACCTGACAAGCACTTGCATCATAGCTCCATATCTGTCATTACGGGTAACTAACACACTGCTGCAGATCAGATCACAGAAAATGTTCCTTCTCATCATAGTCTTAGCAGTGATTTTTTTTCCTTTGGCAGGACTGAAGTGTTTTGTTCTCAGGAACAGTGCAAGTTTTAATCAGTTGACACTTACCACCCAGTACCGTATATATTCAAATCCTGCACTAACTTTTCTGACCACTTAACCTTGTCTAGGTCATGAAATAACCTTCTGGCTGTCCAAGAGTTCATGTTTTTTTCCAGGACATGAACTTAAAGCTGAACTCTTAAATAAGAACTTTTGAGTTTGAGACTCCCAAGTGGAATAACAGAACATTTGTTTGCCCTAGAAATATTTCCTGACAATGACACAGACCTCTCCTTGGCCAGGAGAGCAAAATAGTACAGCAAAATTGGCCAGAGAGGGATGGTATTACTCTCTCCTGTGTCAGTCACAGCAACACTGTGAGCTCATGTATGAGGAAAAAGAGGCAGTCTGGGCTTTATTCTGTAAGTGTGTTATGCTGACCTGTGATGTAGCATAAGCAGCAATTTAAAAAAGGGGTGTCGGTGGGAGGTTCACATGTCTATGAAAAAACTCTCTTGCCCGACCGCAACCCCCGAACATACATTAAACTATTGACTGTTGAGGGCTAACTAGTGGGTGGGAACTGGCCACATTAGAGAGAGACCATGAAACAATTTTTTAGAAAATGACAAAAAATGAATAATAATAATAATAATAATAATAATAATAATAATAATAATAATAATACAATTAAAATAACCTGTTTCACAGGCTTAGACTTGGACTGTACTAGAGTATATTAGACCAACAGACTGTCATGTTCTCTGTGTATGTTTCTCTGTATTAATGTCTTCTTTGCATTGCTATTCTAATGACTAATAAAAATTCAGCCCAGAAATTAAACAGCTTAATATCACCTGCATTGCGTTGCCCACACAGACATTTGTAATGTTTTGCAGTAATACTGATGTTCACACGGTTGCATCTCTGCTGAAGCTGTACCTCAGGGAGCTGCCTGAACCCGTCATCCCCTTCAGCAAATATGAGGACTTTCTCACCTGTGCCCAGCTACTGCTCAAAGATGACGAAGTGGTGAGACGTGGTCATTAATTTTTAACGTTGCAGTTTCCCTTTTATTCACCCTACACTTTGATTCATTCCTGTTCATAAATGTAATGTTTAATTCATGCACAAGTGTAATTGAAACCCTAATGTGCCCTTATAATCCTGTTTAAGGGCCTCAGTGAGCTGGCAAAGCAGGTGAACACACTTCCTCAGGCCAATTACAATCTGCTGAAGTACATTTGCAAGTAAGTCAACAAAGTTAGACAAGTTAACTATGGTTAGCATACAAATATATGACCTTTTGAGCGCTGATTTATTTTTTATTACCTTATTTATTTTAGATTCCTCGATGAAGTCCAGTCTCATGCAAATGAAAATAAAATGAGTGTACAGAACCTTGCAACAGTATTTGGACCAAATATCCTCAGAGCAAAATGGAAGATCCTGTTTCAATGATGGAGGGTATGGCAAACAATGTTTTGATCACCTTTGCTGTTGAGCGTGTCGGAATGGATAGGCAGAATGGTTCAAATAAACTCTAATAAACTCATTTCTAATCGTGTCCATCCTCGTCACTCCTAATGAAAACCTCAACATCTTCAGCTCTGCTACCTCCAGCTTCACCTCCTGTCTTTTACTCAATACCACTGTCTCTAAACCATACAACATCTCAGGTCTCACCGCAGTCCTATAAACTTTACCCTCCACCACTCCAGGCTCTTCTCAACCTGCTCCCTACTCTCACCACAAATTTCTAAATGTAAAATTATATTTGGTGTTGTAAAATTGTTGGTTTTTGTTATTCATTTACATTATAAAATTATAGCAACATGTTCTTATCCACTTCAAGCATGCATCTGGCTTCTTTTGAAAGGTTTACTCTATCAACAATATGTAGTGGGAGTCCAGCATAGCAGTCTCCGTGTTAGTTGTTTCATTATAAAGAAAGAAATTGCCTGACTTCGCTATTGTTCACTTGTAACATTGCATACTTAAAATGTTGGTAAAACAATGAAAAGTTAACATTGTTGGGTCTGTTTTAGGAACCTCTCAGGTGCAACACCTCATGACGGTGCTGATCAGCGAGCACGAGAGACTGTATGGCGGTACGGAGATTGAGACGTCCTCAAAGCAGAGCAAGACACCTGCTCAGGGCCAGCGCAGCATGGCGGCTTGGTGTTCAGAAGAGGAAATACAGCACTGTCCCTCTTCAAGCCAGACCTCTAGCATTACTGACCACAAGACGGGCAGTGCCACATCTCTGGAGATAAACACGTCCATGCCCAACAATGCAAAGCAGGCACCTCAGGGAAAAACAGGGCAAGCAGTCAGCCCAAGCAAACAGGCCAAATCTCTTCCTTCGTGGAAATGCTCTTTTAAAAGCGGCAGCTCCCGGGCTCAGCTGCCTAAGATCGGAGGTTCATCTGTGGACGTATCGAACAGTGGGAACTGGCTGATGAATGGCCTGTCATCTCTGAGAAGCCATCGACGCACATCTTCAGGAGAGCGTGTGGGCAAGGACTCTGTGTTGTCTCACCGACTTTCCACTTATGACAACGTTACTGCATCTAGTATAAGTGTTCCCAGTGTGGCAAGCTCGCCCTGGTCCACTTCCTCCTGTGAGATATCAGTGGTGAACTCAATGAGCAGCGAGCCGTCTGCACTAAGTTCGGACAAGGACAAGTGGGTGGAACGGAAGGACATTACAGAAAGTAGTGATGCTCTGGAAATGTGTGTAAGCAGCGCAGGATGTAGTGAGTATGGAAATATGGATGATAACGTGGATGAATCAACAGACCTTGATGAAAATTCACAAGCACTTAATGCCCTTATAACCGAACTGAAGGATGAGCTGAAGAAACAAAAAATGAATTATGAAGCCCGATTACGGAGGTAGGTAAAAAAAAAAAAAAAAAAGCTTAGATTTATTTATTTATACATAATGTGTGTGTGTGTGTGTGTGTGTGTGTGTGTGTGTGTGTGTGTAGGAGAAATCAATTTAGTTTTCAATATTATTACTCAAAAATTTAAAATCTGTGAATCCGTAAGTATTTACCTCCACTTTTCTAAAACCTTTATAGTATTTGAGTCAAATAGCATCATGAAGACTATTAATCTATCAAAACAAGTGTGGAGCCAATTTATGAACAATAAAGTAAATGACTGGTGACATTTATTATATGGTAAAAAGTATGTGAACACCTGATCATCACATCCACATTTGGTTCTGGAAAGACTCAAGCGCCCGAAACTTGTTTCAACATGACAATGCTCCTGTAAACAATGCAAGGTCTATAAAAGTGTGGGTTGCCAAGGTTGGAGTAAATGAAGTGCACAGAGCTCTGACCTTAATCCTACTTTTGGAAGGAAAAGGAACTGTGCGCCAGGCCTCCTCAACCTATATCAATGCTCAAACCCATTAGTGCGCATGTGACTGAATGATGAAATTTCAATCAGCCAACTTTCAAAACCTAGTGGAAAGCCTTCACGGAAGGTTTGGGATTATTTTAATACAAGAAAAGGGAATGAAATGTAATAAGCAAACAGGGGCCAAAACTTCATTGCAGTTCCAGGATGTAAGCACACAAACTGTAGAACTGTTCAAGGGGATAATACTTACTCAGGTTCTACTTCTATAAATCTTTCTTAAAAAGGGAGTTCTCTGTTGTAGGATGCTATGAAACATTTGGTTCCTTCATTTTAGGTTTCATAGAGAAACAGAGAAACTAATATTCATATATTCACAGTTTCTTGTAATTTAGTTAAAAGTTGAGTGAATAGCAGTTTTAAAAATTAAAAATATAAAATAAAAATCCATGTTTTTTAAGCAATCACTATTTTACATTTTTAAATTATAAAATTGGGTGCGTCTCATCACATTATCCAGGACACAATGGTGTGTGGTGCCTTGATTGTAAATAAGTATAATTGCCGAACACACGTTTGGATGATTTTGACTTCTCTTTTTCATCATGCTTCGTTCTAACAGGCTGGAAGAGAACAGCGCATTGCTAGCTCAGCACGTTGAGAGGTTAGAGGAGGAGTTAGACCAAGACAGGAAGAAGTACAGAATGTTGGAAATTAAACTGCGGAACTCGGAGCGAGCCCGTGAGGATGCGGAGAACCGGAACAGACTACTGCAGAGCGAGATGGAGGAGTTCTTCTCCACTTTAGGAGATCTAACAATGGGGACAAGGACAAACAAAATGTGACAATTCATATTAAATTTCTTTACTCATGTATCATGGGTATTCAGAGGCAATTTCAAGCTGTTTCATTTGCAGCAACTTGACCAAGTTTTAGGATATGTTTCAATTATTATTTCCATCACCGGCACCTCAACTGCTTCACTACCAGTATGCACAGATGATACCAAAGCATGATATCCCTGATTGTTTGCAGTTGATGTAATGATGGTTGTCTACTTTCAGTGCTTTTCATACGACAGATTATTTCCATAATAGTGCCTTTTGTGTTGATGCATGGGACTGGGAAAATACGGCTTAACTACAGATGACGCATTACATTTCATCTCAAAGCTCCACATTTTCCTCACAGGATCTTTACAAGTTTGTTTGTCCCATCTTTAAGAAATAGATGATGGCAAATGGTTACCAGTTTAGTCAATGACTGTTACACCTCCCACCTCATTCTGCAAATCCCTTTATCTTGACATGAAATGCAGGTCGCTAAAGGAAAAAAAAAAAAGGATGGTGGCAAGACCAACAAATAAACTCTAATGGTTTGTATATTTATTCTTTTAAATCAATTTAACATCAATTAGGTTGCCACAGTTAAGAGGATTATTGCTATATAAATTATTTCTCAGGTGTTTGACACAAAAAAAACACTGAATAAATGGTAGATATTAATGTGTATGACTTGTATAAGTAAAATGTAACTGTGCCCTCCCCTCATGAAAGTGCCAAAATCGAAGTTGTTCTGCTTTCATATTGTGAGAGTTATTTGACATCAAGTATGAAAGAAAGTAAAGGTTACATAATAAAGTTATCACGGTCTACATCGTTACTGAGAATTTGCATTCAGGAACGTATGCATTGTTTCTATAGTATGTTTTGGCAGATACAAATGCAAAAATATCCCATCGTACACTTGCACCAAATCTTTAACACATTCATGTAACAAAAGTGAAAGGATCACGAGCACGCATTATTTTTGACTTGTGTTTATTTGCAGTGGTTACAACACTGGTGAATGCCAGTGCACTCTAATGATGTGGTACACACTGATGACTTTTACGTAGAACTGCAGGGGGGAAGCATTCCACAGCAACCATCATCAGTAATCTATGATCTTACAGTTGATGATGTTGAATGCATTTCGAATTTAGATCCCGTTAGCAGTCCATGTAGTTTCCAAAAAAGTTTAAAGCTGTATAGATTATATTTAGTAGCTAGTGTAAGATTTCCATAAATGTGGTAAGCATCCAGATCACATGGGAATATGTAATGTAGTGGGCTCATATATAACGTTCACAGAGGATGATCAAAAAAGAAATAAAAGTTCATGACCCACAACATAAGCCCAAAAAGAAAAACTGAATTGCAGGATTCTCATTACTTATAGGGCAGTAAAATAGTGTTCTACATCAGCGGCCCCCAACCTTTTTTGCGCCACGGACTGGATTAATGTCAGACAATATTTTCACGGCCTTTAAGGTGTGGCGGATAAATACAACTAAATAAAATGATACGACCGGCATCAAAACTGTTCTTTTCTAAATCTAATAATAAACGTGAATCCACTGCGTTGTTTTTTTGTTCATTTTGATCGCTTGGGGGTTCCATTTTAGCGGTAATGTATTATGTGTTACCGGCCGGAGCAGCCCCTTTAAGAAGGTAGCGGATGGAGGTAAGTCATGTGATCGAGGCATCTTGACATGCATTGGGAGTGAGTTATAGACAGATGTGGTGGAGAGATTCTGGTAATTTTCCAAAATTAAACATCGTTCAGAATCATATAATTAATAAAAACGGAAAGTTATGTATTCTTTCTGGGCGGCCCGGTAACAATTGTTTCACCGACCGGGGGGTTGGGGACCACTGTTCTACATGA
The DNA here is from genome assembly GCF_014805685.1 of Silurus meridionalis. Classification (NCBI taxonomy): domain Eukaryota; kingdom Metazoa; phylum Chordata; class Actinopteri; order Siluriformes; family Siluridae; genus Silurus; species Silurus meridionalis. Next base: position 17,547,737 of record NC_060885.1, read on the forward strand.
GGGTCATGGTAGCAAATCATTCACCTGTTTAAATATTACATGGCATACACACTTCATACACATAATTCATACAAGCCCATATGCTCACAGCTTTCAATGAATTGACGATGGCTTAATAAATAAATAAATAAATAAATAAATAAATAAATAAAACCAACAAATGATAAAATTCACATGAAAAATTTAAACTGTGAACTAAGAAACGTTAAGCATGAGGTAGTTCAAATTCTACTGAAGCTGATCCTGCTCTGTCCCCTGTTAACATTGTACCTAGTATTATAATAATAGTAACAGCTTTCTGTGCAAATTCCAATTTATTTCCAGGGTTAACTACATGCTACGATTTCCAATGAGTCAATTAGGGTTTTCATTACAGCCATAAGAGCACTTAAAATTACTAATTATGGAAACCCAAAACCTACTTTTTCTGACAAAACTTCTGTTTCTTTTTTCCTTCCTTTTTTATTTTTATTTTTAAGAATGCTGACAAAACATCTGTTTCAACCAACATTAATTAACCATTCATTCTTTGTCAGCAACTTATTTTTACACATTTAAATTAAAATCTTTGGGGGAAGAAGAAAAAAAGCCCCACATGGCACAAACAGACAACTCAAACTTTCAGCAATTAGTGTAAAACCCTCCTGTAATGCAGTACACAAGCAGCTAATGCAACTCATACACACACACACACTAAACATTTATTATTACAGCGCTGCTTACTACAGATCTTTCCATCGTTTCCAAAAATATAAATAAAAATACCTTTAAAGGATGTTGAATATTTTTTGTTACATTTCACAAAAAAATAATAAAAAATTATAAATCAGCTGATGTCATGAACTATAAACAGATTTTACATACAAAAATGAGAATACTTTCCTTGATTAGCAACGACCTACTCCACATTCAATGCAGGACAGCATTTCAAGTATAACAGAACTACCTTTAATACTGTTTAAATTAGATTAAATGCTAAATTAAAGTTCAGATCAGGCTGTACCAACATTGGAAAATAATGATTTGAAAAAAAACGAGTCATTTATTGCCACAATCAACCAGAAAAATGGACATTTATAAAACTGCAGCAAAAACTAGTGAGCCATGCAGCTTCATTAAATAACCTTTATACGGTATATATGAAGTAGTTCGGATGCCATAAACGATTACTTGCTCAAATAAAAGGAATATTCAGGGGTCTGAGCTTTAGAAACCACCAAGTAGATAAAACCATGGAAATGAAATAGCTATTCTACACTGATAGCAATTTCTGCACTATTGAATATTTTACGTCCACTATCTAAATTGTCAAAATGCTATAAGGAAGCTTGTAACCCCAGATATATCGACTCAAACATGAACCCCCTCACGCACATAAAAAGTGAAATCAAATAAATAAAAAAATATATTTACAATTTCGTCTTTACATTCTACACCAGTATGTTCTTTCAAATGAAGAATTAGGTGAGTACAGTTAAAAGCACTCACATTTAGTAGTTAGGGGCTGCTGGAGCTTATCGATGGAAAAACGAAATGATCATATTGCGGAATTTAGAGAGGAAGCGAATAATTCCTACCTACACACTCGTTAATCTGCATGTGTATTTACATTGCCTCTGCATTGCAAACCTTCTTTACCCAATAAAAATATAGATAAAAAAAGAAAAAAAAAATAGACGAGAAGTAAGAAAAGCAAAAGTGACTGGCTTAAATCTGATACCATGCGACACACAGCGATGCTCCAGGGGAAGGTGATAGTCATCTGCAGCAGCTCAGTGCTCCGGCTGTGGCCTCCAGACTGCTGTCTGTGTCTGACGCCATGGTGGGCTCTGTAGACATGGAGGACACATCGTTGATGGAGGAAGAGGAGGAAGCCTGAGGCGAGCCGTTGACTACTGCTCCACCTGTGCTATGAGAAACACACATCAGTCAGACATCATTACATGCAGCCTATATACTATTAATACTACAATACTGTACAATTACTAAGGCAATTTAATAATAAAAATCTATTTATAACAAGGTGTTATATTTTCTCTACATCATCATTGCAGCACCTGAATTGTTACCCAGTGATACAGACTCTGATGTGATAAATGCACTACTCAATATTCCAAAAATGTACTTCTTCTTAGTTTATGGTTCTCCATCTCATTCGTTGTAACAGTAGCTTTAAACAAAGTGCAGTAGTTACTTACATTCCTCTCCTTGAATTAATTAGGGCTACAGTGGAGGTCATTTTTTCTGCTTAGCATCTTTACAGCTACAAGTAAATTTTTTGTATTCATTGCATGAAAAACCTATGTTGTCAAAAGCCAATGGGAAATAACAATATTCCTGTGCATGCTGTTATTTCCACCCAAATATCGCTGTGTGTAGAATTTTTTCCCACACTTTGCTGATGTGTGCGGTTAGCCATTACCTCCTAATGCAGCCTTTTATATGCACAATATTTCACCAGATTTCCTGTATTAATATTTTTACAGAGCCCAGTTCACAGGCTGCTTTTGTTTGAATGCATTTAATAAATAGCTCTAAGATTGATGTAAACTTCAGAATCTAAACACAAGGCTTAAATTACACGCGTTGGTATTAAAGTATTTTTTTTTGTTTACAGGAGAAATCAGTGTAACTAACCTAGAGGAGGGGGTTGGCCACGGATCACACCGTTCTTCGTCCTGTCCTCCCAGTCCAGCACTTCCTTATAAATCAGCTCTGATGCAAAACGATATAGACATAGATAGAGGGAACTAGTCAGCCACACAGTCACGTCATGGAAGCGAGCAAACTGCAAGTTGCCAAAGAATACAATGCCATGTGTGACAAAATATCTGTCTTTCTAAATTAAGTAACACACATAAGCCAATAAACATGCCTGAGGGAGTCATTAACACATTCAAATGACTTCATCAGACAGGCTTCTGGCAAGTGCAAATGATATTCATACTGATCTTCTGGTACTTTCCCCAGCATCGAATTTCATAGAACTTTCAAATGCAAAAAAGGAACAGAGGCTGATGGCACCTTTCCACTCTTCCACTGTGTGCTCCCTTTCCTCCAACTGCTTGTCAGTGATCACTGGTGGCGGCTGATAAAAAGAAAAAAAAAAGTCCACACTTTGGTAACAGTAATTAGTCATCTTCAATAATCATTTTATCCTGGTCAGGGTGGACACCTGAAGCTGTGAGGCATCTACTGTATGTTACTCACTGTTTCACCAAGTGGTTATAGTAGATAAAACATTTGTGAAAATAGAGTGCAATGACGTGTGTGCAAATGCGTGTGAACTCACAGCCTCAACCTCAGCTGGATCATACCACACATTAATGTAGGGGTGCTGGAGAGCTTCATCTACTGAGATGCGCTTGGAAGCATCTATAACTAGCATTTTAGAAAGCAGGTCTCGGGCCTGGCTTGCTAAAAAACACGGGGATAAACATTCAGTCAGTCAGTGCCTTCTCTTTTTCACATTCACACGGTAATTTCAAGCAACAGCAACTGTTCTAAAATGCATAATATCTTTCAGTACTTCACAAATATGTAAAAAACCTGTCCCAAATAAAAAATTATTTTTACCTTTGAGCTTGTTGTGATCTGAATCAGCAGGGAAAAGAACATCAGGGAAAAGCTTCTCAAAGCTGTATCCGGCATAGCGAGGCCGGTTCTCCACATACGTCCTTACAGACTGATTGAGTTTCATCAGGAACTCTTGGGATGGGGTCCCCAGCTGCTCAATGACTTTGTTCCACTGATCAATATCTTTATATCACATGGTTAAACAAAACACTGCAGTGCGCACAGGAAAGAAATGAAGTGTTGAAAAGGAGCCAACACGCTAGGGACATACATGAAGGAATGACTGTGAATGAAGTATGCAAACATTTCTGCCTGCAAATTCAATTATAAATAATAAGTTCACCCAAGCTATTATAAGTTATAAATCGATCTTTTTTGGGTTGTGATAATGGAACTTTTTGGATTCCTAACTCTCTGTGTGAATGTGTTTTCGTAAATCAAAAAAAGTAATAAAACACAATGAATGATGGGTAAGGATACGATCAGTGCCAGGAAACAACACACTACCTCTGACCATTTCAGCCATGATACAGCCAACAGACCAGACATCAACTAAAAAAGATGAAATTAAAATGAAATCAGCATGCAACACATAACTGAAAACAGACAGACTCAAGACAGGAAATGGGGAAAGGAAAAAAATTGCTAGGGTGAAAATAATGAAGATGCAACTACTCTCAAAATAGTGAACAAAATAACACAGAAAAAATGTAATACCCATAATCAGCTTTTATCCAATGTTAAAAAGGCTCACAAATTAGCAACGTATTCATAATACCGCACAAAGTTTGAAAGCATGAAAAAGTACAACATATTTAGGATAGTGGTAGAATTCCATTTCATCTGTGTAATAAATACAATGGGTTTTTTTTCTTAGTGAGTAACACAGTGTTCTTGACATGAGGGTCATGATAAACCAATCTTGAATTCCCCACCTCATCAGAACCCATTACACTAGTCACTCTGACCCCAAATGGAAACTCCCAGATGGAAAAGAACAACTTACTAAACGTATTATGGTTTCAGGGTCATCAATATATAATTTGCTTCACCAGCTGTACACAAAGTACACGAAAGTACACAGAATAAATAAATGTTAGTTTTACACGTATACTAGTTGAATTAGCTGAAAACATGGAAGTTCTGTATTTCTGTCTTTCAATTCAATTATAATAAGAAAACTTTTTACCCAGGTTTGTACGTCTTTTCTTCTAAAACATACTCAAAACTGTAAAGCATGCAAGGATACAGTCCCTTCCTGGGAAAAGGATTTTGTGACGAACCATTTCTGCCAAAATACAGCCGACTGACCAAATGTCCACTAATTGTTTGTAGCAGAAAGAAAGAGAGAAGGAGGTTAAAAAGCAAATCTGTGTGAAGTCGTAGCTGTTAGTTATATGGTTTCATTCACAACAAATGAGACTTTCTGGAATGATTAAAGCTGATTCAGAACTCATTATGTGTTGTTTTAGCAAACCAACAGCATACTTTACCATGAATGTTAAAAACATGAAAGTGCATGATGAGAAGCAAGGCGAGAATGATGCTTGCAGCTAAGCATTTGCAATAAATGCCAGTCAGGCATTCAAAAGCTTGTCAGCAGTACTCACCGTTGGCCTGATATCCCATTCCCAGGATGACTTCAGGGGCTCTGTAGTAGCGGGTCACCACATATGGTGTCATCAGCAAACCAGTGGCCGCTGTCCGGGCCAAGCCAAAGTCCAGGATCTTTAGGGTACAGTCTGACTTGACTACTATGTTACTAGGTTTCAGGTCCTGTCATGTTAAAGAAAAACACATTGGGACTTTCAGGATTGAATGGTTAAAAAAAAAACTACTGCAAAACAAAAGTAAAGTGCACACAGCAAATGTTGAGCTACAATAGACTAACTTTTGGAACCAACCAGTTGCACATTTTGATTACATTTACTGTAAAATCACTGTACAATTTGATAGTTTTGTCTCCCCACTTTCAGTTTAACCCCAGTCAGTCACTATGATTTTTCAAACAGATGCTCATGCTACACCAAAGGGCAGCTGAACATACTCAGAGAAAAGCTCTCTGCCACATCCTTACCACACAGACAGCAGGGTCATTTATGCTCTTTAAGAATGCTCCTGGGATTTTCATGCACAACAGTCTCTAGAGGAGAATAGGCAGATAGATTTGACCTGGTCTAAATACTCTAACAGACACTATTTACCACTGTGGAATGCACAAATCTTAAGGTGGATAGGCTGCACGAGCAAAAGACCACAACGGAACTGGAACCTGATGCCACAGTGGGCACAGGGTCACCAAAACTAGCACACAATCCATTGGTTGTTGGTGTTGGTGGTATAATGGTGTGAAACCCTTAATTCTATTTGAGAAATGTTTGAATTATCTAAGTATTGTTGCTAACCACATGCATCCAGGTAAGGACACAGTTTAGGTCTAATAATTTAGAAACAATGTCTCCAGCAAATCTTCGGTCTGATACAGCAAACATTACGTTGCTGTGAATATGTGGAGTTTTGCACTGCTCTTCTACCACATAACGGGGTGATGCATAAAGGTATGTGTTTATAATAATGCATTGTGAACAACAGACTGAGTGAAATGCAAATAATTCATTTCTTATTTGCCTAAAAATCATTTGCCTTTGTTTGTTGAGGGAATCAGGCCTCATGGGGTATTTCATGCTAATTGTTTCATGCCCAGGAAACTGATTAGAATCCATTCTGGTGGTCCATACATAACTCATTTCTAATTACCCAATTTCTAATTACTAAATTACTTGCAGTTTGAAATGTATGGAAGTTTTATTTGGCAAGAAAAATGTATGACCTTGCTGTGCTATTATCAGCAGTTATTAATAAACATTTTCTATTACAAATACTTGAGATAAACAGACGTAATTATTCTCATAAAAAAAAGGAAAAAAGAAAAAAAAAAAAAAGAATCGATCGGTGCTCCCTGTTTGTGTGTGATAGATGAGAAGTGTTCACTCAGGACGGATCACTTCTCTCCTTGATTCCTCTCAGCACGTTCCTGCCTCGCCAGCGCAATGCAGTCAGCGACAGCAGCAGCAGCAAGCAGGACGAGCTCGAGCTTTTTTATCTTATGCTCCGAGGATGCTGCCCCTCCCCCCTCCCTCACCTTAACTGATTATTACGCTTTTTGCCATCAGTGCATCGCTGGCTCCGTATGTCTGTTTCTTTTTAAGAAATAGAGCACAGACCCTGTGGATGATCCCTGCCGCATGGAGGTGTTTAATTCCACACAGCATCTGGTACAGCAGATAGGACAGCCGCTCATGGTCAAGCTCCATCTGAATGACTTGGCAAAGGTTGGCATCCATCAGCTCCATTACAAGGTAACTATCGGTGGGTTGGTAGGGAAAAAAGAGGGAGTGGCAAAAGAGGGCGGAAAGGGGGAAGGGGGTGCAAGAGACAAGAGAGAGGAGGAGGAGTGTGTGCACATGTTTGCACGTGCGTGCGTGTGTGTTTCAGTGAGAGAGAGAGAGAGAGAGAGAGAGAGAGAGAGAGAGAGAGATAGTGAAAGAGAAAGAGAGAAAATTTGGGGTTGATTAGGCAGTGGTCCAGTTTTCTCTCATCTGCAGTGTACTAAACAAGGAAAAGCTGTTTGAGGATCTACACAATACCTACTTATTTATGAACAATGTCAGCATTCTGCAGTATACTCACACATCTTGAAATTCTTCAAATGTTTTTTGTGGTGTAAAAACATTTAAAAGGCCGATAATCTGGAAACGTAAAGGTGATACATAATTCAACATTAAGGACATAATATACAAAACAATAGTATAGCAGCCATTAAGAATTATATTGAACCACTTCCTGAAACTCACTCACGTTTTTATGGTTGACGTACTTCATGAGCACCAGCTCTCTGTATGCTCGCTTGGCATGTGTCTGATTCTGAAAGGGCCGGCTGAGTTTCTTAATAGCTACATTTCTTTCAAGATGTTGGTCATATGCAGAACTAAGAAATAAAAGGACAAATAAGGCAAATTTAAACACATGGTCAATCATTTGTGCTGTTCTGCTGCGTAACTGCTAATGAATATTCAGGAGTGAGAACGTACCAGACAATTCCCTGTGCCCCTGAGCCGATAGGTCTCAGGTTCTGATAACGTTTCAGAACTGTGAATGTTGAATCACCCACATCTATACTGTAGAATTCCTTCTCTCTTTTGTTTTTATTCATGATGACGTCCTGGCAAAATGAGGTCTGTGCATTCATACAACACCTATTCCACAAACAATAAAATATTGTGCATTATGTATCTTAGAAATATTTTTGTTTTACATTTTGTGCAATACAGATGCAGTCATGCCGATTCCGAGAGAGATGCAAAGCCATTGCTTCGGTTTTATAGCCAGAAATCCAGCATTTTAAATAATCATTCAACAGAAAGCAGAACAACCTGAGGATGCTGAGATAAACAATCACTATTCATTATTTAAATGCTTTCCATTCATATACATTTGTGTAAATTAAGCTCAGTGGTAAAGGCATAAGAATCTTGATCAGAATGTCACAAGTTCAAATGCCAAGCTGACATTTCTGGGCCCTTGAGCGAGACCCTTACCCTCAACTGCTCATAACGGCACCTGCCAAATGGCATACATAAAAAACCCTAAGAAAGCTGTCAAATCAGGCAGGAGATTTACAATAACAACAGTATGCAGAAATGAAATCAACAAACCAAATAACACACACACACACACACACCACAATCCAACTACAAACATCTGCCTTTTCCTACTTAAATCACTGACCAGCACAATACACAATAACTGAGCCTGAACAGTTGTTGTTGCGTGAATATGAGCAGGATCGGGTCGATCTAGCAGGTGCAAATACCGTCTTCAGATGCAAAACCGGTTTAATGAGCTGATCGATAAATCGACATGAGATTTGAGACGTACTAAGCTGGAGAGCTACAACCTGGATAAGACTTTCCCCCACTCCATTCATGCCCGTCAGTCCTTAGACTGATAAGAAGAGATTTTTTTGTTGCCATTTTGTTTGCACGTTCTAAACAATGATGCCGAATTACGGTTTATTATTTACACTGAACTGAAGTGAACAGTAAGATGCTGGAAGGGCAGCTGGCTGAATGGCACCTCGAGCTGATTAACAGCTAGTCTAGCTAGCCTGACAACAAACCACTGCATTTACCGTAAGCTCTCGTGAGAAAATATCTTCTATTATCTATAGTATATTGTATAGTAGAAACGAATTGTATTTCTGTTGAAATGAAAGGTTGTCGCGGTTTTGAGTGGGAAGAAGCTGAAATCAGCTGTGTGTTGGATGTAGCACACCCTCCCCCACAGCTAAACAATACCGCCTGGAAACCGTTTAAAACGCTCACCTACCTGCCGGCAATTCAGCTCCACGTACTCCTTTTTATATTAATATCCCGGGATCATGTAAAAAGTGTGAAAGCGAAGCTTATAACGTGCACGGTTCGCGAGTATGTGGTTATTCGGCTGAAAAAAGCATGACCGAAACGCATACACACCACTTCCTAGCACTGACAGGCCTCGCATGCAGCGCACGCGACATTGCGCTCTACGTCACCGAGTCTCTGCGTTTCCGTGGCATCACGCGCTCCTGACTCACAGCCAAGCCGCCTGTCAATCCCATACAGTACAGAGCGCTCTGATCGTATTCAGACCGTATTCTCTTTTTTTAAAAAGATTTTATAGAATTTGATATAAAATCGATTACACGTGTGTATTACGTATTTGTAATACTTTATTATGTATTACTTTTTCCATACATTGAAAACTCAAATATCTCATTAAGCTCATATTCAGAACCTTGCATACTCCCAAAATAAGATTTTATTCGATTCGATTCGATTCGATTAATTGTTTTTGTCACTGGGCAAAGTACATATACAAAGCCAATGAAATGCAGTTAGCAGAGGAAGCAGTAAAATATAAACAGAAAGTGTATACAGTAAATACAATGGACAGCCAGAGGAAAAAAGCTATTTTTCAGTTCGGATCTAAAACCTGAGCAAAGTCCACCTGTTAAAAATGTAATCGTTTGGATATAATTCAGAAAGGTACTCACCTGTGTGTATATGTCTTCTCCCCTCCCAAGCCCCTTGATTTACAATGCATGTCAGACCAATTACCAAGCCATGTAGTAGAGCAAAATATATACTATATATAACTATATAACTATATACTCTGTGATCAAGCTGTGTTGAGACAAAGAGCTACTCAAGGGTATAAAATCGTTTCTAAAAGATAAAATGTTTCCATTAACCGACTCAGCTCTATCAATGTAACATTTAAGAAGTTTAGAATCACTTTTCCTTAAACCGTCTGACCATGAGGTACCTTGGAGAAGCAGTCAGAATGGCAATAGTTTTAGAAATACTCTGTATTTTGGTCTGTATGGGAGTGTCTAGACAGTGGCTAATTTCTGAGTGAAAGGCATGTGGTGGGCATTTGAATTAATACAAAATCATGAGGGGAAAAAAAGTTTTTGAGCTAAACTCCAAGTGGTACATCTGTAATACTCAACTTGTTAATACAATCCCTACTATGAAGCAGAGCAATGGTAAAGTCTCCTCATCCCATGGCAAAAAGGCAGTTTATAACTTTTGGCAGAGGTAGAGCAGATATATTTCAAAAACAATGAGAAGTCAAGTTAGAATCTATATTCAAGAATCTGTTTAAATGATATAGGGATAATTGTAAAGGAAAAATGGCTCATCAACAGAGAATATTTAATCTAATATCATATTTAGAAGAGAGAGTTGAGAGATTTATACTAACATAATTAAAAGCTTTCAAATAGTATGTGAACATAATTAAAGCTTTACCTAACACATTAAATATATTCTTGGACTTCTCTAAAAAACAAACAAACATGCCAGTAATATCCCTCTCCCTCTCTTCATACAAAAAAGACATCTATACACATATTACCCAGTCACTAAGTTGTCAGCAAAACAATATACAGAAGGCTGTAGTCAGAGATCCTTAGACTCGCTTTAATCCAATTGAGTTCTTATGGTGGCAGTCTAACTATAGTGGCAGTAAATACAGTGCCAAAACTGTGTAGTCACAGTCATTCTACACACCACAGGATACTGACATCAATACGCTTTTATTCAGCATACAAATGTTTGTAAATTGCACTATTTTACAGGTAAAATGAGAGCAAAGTGTAGAAAATGTAGTAGTCCCACACCTGTACGTTGTGTGTTCTTAGTAACAGAAGGTAAACGAAGCAAGCTGAAACAAGTGGATTAGCGACCGAAGTCCTGTTTCCCAAACATCAACAAGGGAACTTTAACAGACATGGAATTAAACAAGGTAAAATGATTTTAAATGTATTGCTTCAACATTGTAAGTCGTTTTAACAATTAAGTAGTCTACAGTAAACAAAAAAGTAAAAAAAAAAAAAGTTCATTAGTGAACTTTGCATTGACTTGTTTATAGCTTTACTTTAACATCTCGGTGGTATAGCTGGAAGTGTAATGTCATTTTTAATGATTGCCGTTGATATTTGAAGAAACGTTTGTTGGTCTATTAAACTGGGGGTAGAAAGTAATAGTGGTCAATCTGCTTTGAAATATATAAAACAGTGATACTAATGATGTAAAAAATCAATATGCTTAAAATATTAGCATCTCAAATATAGTATTTCACCCATTTTATTCAATACAAGTGTTTCAGCATTTATCAAATGTCAGGAAAGTTTAAATTCTAGGTTTTTGTGGCACTTTGCAATTATGTAATTATCTACCACTGTAAAAATTCATCAATTTGATTTAGTTTTTGATCCGTGATTTTAAAAATTCACAATTTAACAGCAGAGTTCTATAGCAGAAATTAACAGACAACATTTAATAAAGCTAAAAAAAAATCACACTTTTTTGGTAAAGAAAAAAAATTAAGCAAGTTGGAAATTATAAAGGCCAGTCTTTTGGAGCTAAATAGTTAATTGTCCTTCTATAATTTTTCTTTTTTCTTTTTTACATATTTAATGAAGCACATTGTGTTGAACATAATCATTAACTTTCCCTGAAACATTTTATATGCAAGTTAGAAAATATGGTTATCTATGTTAACAATTTAATGCACAGTGTGTGTGTTTTGTTTGGGATTCAAGGACATGTGAATAACGTTATAGTATGTAAACTAAAGCTAACGCCAAGTCAAGTGGACGTCGCCAAGCTTCTTAAGGGATGGAGAGAACTATTGTGTGTGGAAAATGCCAGGTAACTAAATCGAGTGAACAAGCTTGGTGTAGACAGGTATTATTGAAATATAAAAATTCTTGCTGTCCTCTTTGGAAAAAGGTTTAATATAAATGCAAATAAATGCTACCTTTTTAATTATCTTCATTGGAAGTAACGGTGCTGAGTTTTTTTGTCACCACCATTAATCCAACTGCACTTTCTTCTTTCTCTTATTTCCACCTGCCTCCGCTTAGTGAGCTAGATTCTGTATGCTCAGGAGTGAGTCCTGTGAGTGTACAGGATGAGCAGCACATTTGTGACCCTAGCTGAAGTGTTGGAGGCTAGAGGAGGACCACTGGAAGAAAATGAGGTCTGGGCCCTCCTGCTCACCTCTGTTGAATCTCTGTTGGATCTCTTCAGCATAGGTAAAGCATGCAGATGAGCAGTAGAATCAAATTACAAATGTGTCGGAATTTGTGTTGAGTAAGTGTCTGTTTTATTTTCTAGGTCATAGCAACATCTGCAGCATCATTAATCCAACATCATTTCTCTTGTCTGCAAATGGTACAATAGCGCTTAAAAACTGCACAATGTCAGACGAGGCGTGTGCCTTCACTGCACCTGAGAGGCTTCAGGGCGTCGCCAGTACCACCAGAATGGCTATGGAAAAGGTCAGTACTAGTCCCCGGCACACTAATAATATTCCTTACAAAAACAGATTCTAAACTTAACATTAGGCAGATTAATTTCTAATATATATGTTGTTTGTGTTTAATGATATATACTTTTAATCAGTGAACACAGATTCAACCTGATCTATGTTAGTGAAAGAGTCATACGAGAAACAGAACTTATATCAGAACTGAGAGTCTGCCATCTAGTGCTGGATATCAGTAATAACAAGAGATATAATAGGAAAAAATCCTCTCAATCCTAATAGTCTTCACTTCGTCCCTGTAGAAAACTCTTAAAGGTGATATTTAGAACATTGCAACATAATGGTTCTCTATCAGAGAAGCTACCTGTTAAGGGGGCTAAGGCCCCATTTTAAACAACTGGGTTACAAATATAGTGTTAACCCCTATAACAGGAAGATTTGAATTTACAGCAAGTTTGGTGCTAAGCCCAAACTGGTTCCAGCATGACAAGGCTCCTGTGCACGAAGTCCATTTAGTCATGGTTTGACAAGTATAGAAGAATTTGAATGGCCTGCATAAAGATTAAACTCAATTAATTGGCATGTTCAGTACACATTCTGCAATCTTGTCTGACCTATATTCTATATCAAATAACAAATATTTTAGCCAAGCTTCAAAATCTATAAAAACAGTGAGAACTGTATTTGAACTTAGATGTTCAAAAAAGCACGCAACATGTCACTGGTCAGGTGTCCACATAATTTTGGCAATATAGTGTGTATATACTTAACTGTGTGAAGGGTACATTCTCAGCTGCAAGGGCAGATTTTAAGAGGTTTATTAATACATTTTTGGCCACATGATTTAAACTCATCTCCCCCAGACAGACATGGAAAAAGAGCGTACTCTCTGCTCATGCATTTAGATATTTGCCTTATGTAGTTAAAAAGCAATGCATAATTAATTCAGTGATTATTTGTTAAGTATAGTGCACTTAAAGTATATTTCTTTTTCTTTTTAGATGATTGTATATTCTCTTGGCATGACTCTCTATTGGTCAGTTGACTTTCACATTCCTCAAAACCAAGTGAGTCCAACAACAAAATGACTGAATTACAATGCTTAATAAATATTTATACATATTTAGTTTGGTTAAATTAGATATACCTTGAGTTTCAAGGTAACTGCAAATGTCCTGCTCATATGTGCAGCCTGTTCAGCTGAGTGATTCCCTAAACTGCCTTCTTCTGAGCATGTGTGAGGACATGGCCCATCGGCGAGGGAATCTCAGCGCCATCCTGGAGGCCTGTCAATCACACCATGAATCATTGATCTTGCCACCACCCAACAAAGTCATACAGCAGCTGGTGGAAGAGCTCTTCAAAAACCCTGTGTGTCTTAAACAAAAAAAGATCATTTAAGATGCATAGCAACGTATTTAAAACTGACAATTCTATTAATACATATTTTTGGGACTAACAGGTTGACCAACCCACTCTTAGAGAGAACACAGTGCTGCTAAGTGGAAGAAGTTTGATGGTCAGAGAAAGACTGCATGGTAAGTCTGCTTGCAATGTACTTGAAAGCTACAAGTCAAGTCAATTTATTTGTATAGTGCTTTTTACAATGGACATTGTCTCAAAGCAGCTTTACAGAATTTAAGAATTAAAACTTGTGATTATATAAATATATATATATATATATATATATATATATATATATATATATATATATATATATATATTAAGTAAAATATATAATTGTAATATGCTGTAATATGGATTTCCAAATGTCTTTGCCAAATGTCTTTTATTCCTGGTTGAGTATTCAGATTATGTGATGTGAATATTTGTATCAAGGTTTTTGACATTCATTCAGTCACTGGTTCCATCATTCAATCCATATACTGGTATATGATAAAAAATAATAATAATGAAATGAAATCAGTGACATTTTACTAAATTGTAAATTTTTTTTACTAGTTCTATATTAATTATTAATACTATATTATGTGTAACATTGTAGTTACTCATCGGTTACTCCTATTAATGTCTACATTATACTTATACTTAAACTTATACTTTGTAATTACTCAATAAGTAATCAGATATTAGCTGGTAGATTTTCAGTGAGTATTTAACATAGTTCTTAAAATTATTGCCTTACTTTATTATTACTTAATGAATTTTTTCCAGTGAAGTAGTTATAGTTGTAACTAAGGTGTTATTTCACAAGGTGTCTGAAAAGTCGAGAACCGATGGGAGTGAAAGTATATATGCAATTTTTTATTTATTTTATTTTATTTTATTTATTTTTTTACAAATGCTTCATTGTTGTGTGCTACACATACTCTCAGCTTCTGTATCTTGTTTTTGTGAATTCCTTTAAACAGATTGAGATCAACATATTTACTTAACATATAAAAATTGGTTCTTGACTTTTCAAACATGCTGTAGTAAAATGTATTGATTCCTGCTTAGTTCCTGCATAATTATGAGCTCTAGCTTGATATTTCTGCTCAAAAATGTAAACGTTTAGTAATTTTTTTACAAATGCTATTATGTTGTCAAATTTAATTGTGTGGAATAATAAGGCAGGTTGATTAAGCACATTAAGCAGCTACCGTTAGCTAGATGCATTCACTCTCAAACAAATTGTGCTTAAATATTCACTTTCATACTCTTTTTTTCAGCCAGTAAATGTTAATCTATTATATGCTGATTTAAGTTTTTTCATGAATTTACTCATCGTAAATGTATAGCTGATAGATTCTGTATGCTAGCTCTAAGATGAATGGTAATAAACAGTTCTTATGTTTTGTTTACCTTAATCCCAGCCAGCGATTCACAATAGGATTAAAGGTTTACAATGAACTGAACAGCTGACTAAAAACTGATAATCAGCCTAAGCTAAGCTGCTTAGAGTTTGTATGGTGTTCTGCTTTTTAGATACAGAAATGAGCGAACCTGTTTAAGGTTATTCTTTGCTGCTGTTGTAATTGCTTTCTGATTAATTTTTAATTCCTCTGCTGGCTTGACAGGAAAACGGATAGTGTACCCTGGTTATGCGGATGGGAATGCAAGTGCAGCAGAAAGACGCAGGCTGTCACTTGATTCAGAGCTAAAACAGGGTGATCAATGCTTTTTTTTTTACTGCTACAATGACTCTGTACGATACTTAATTGCATGCTTAATAAGTGGAGTTTTTCTTGTCAAAAATGGTATGAAAAGGTTTTATTTAAGTTGAGCAATTCGTTAAACCCGTGTATTTTGCTTTTAAAATTATCAGCCCAAATATGACAGGTAACTACAGTAGCAGCTGCTAAAATAAGCTTTTAATTTTATTGTCATCCTCACAACATTACTTGCTGTTAAGAAATTATTCGAGATTGATACAATTTTTATGGTATTCTAAACACAGAAAACAAACTACCAATAGCAAGAAATAAAATAATAAATAAAAACTACACAGAATGATATAATGAATTAAAGCTGCTGATGATTTAATTCTAGGCCAGAGTGTGTATTCTTACACACTGTCAACGACCTTGTGGTTAGGAAAACACTCATATTTATAAACATTTTTTATTCCTTTATGCTGACAAAGCATCAGTAACATTCCATGTGCAGTGATTAAAATGGCTTATGTTATAGGTGATGCAGTTATTGGTATAAATGGTCCACAGAAAACACGCTTTTCTGTTTGTTTCTGGTTCCCTAGATTGGTGGTTAGATGAAGTCTGACATTACCCTAGTAAAGCATTAGAGACCTTAAACATAAAAAACTCTTAATGATTAATGCAGCTTCATATCTCATTCAAAGCTTTGTGTGTATAATAGTTTGCCCCACATTTATTATGCCATTGATAAGTCCTTGTCATATAATGCATTTTTCAATCCTAATAGATTCATTGTGATGCAATTACTAGATATTTGATCTTAGCATTATAATTTCACATCACAACCAGGCATTACTGGATTATGTAATATTAAAACAGTATGTGTTGTTGAGCAGAAGATGTACATCAACAGAAAGCTTGGTCGCTCAAAAACAGATGCTCACAGATGCCTGCATACCAAAGCATTCCGAGCAGGTAAAGAGATCTTGCACACCGTGTGGAGTTGCCACTAGCTGATTTTAGAAAATTATTTTTACCTCTGATGGTAAGAATGTTTTTGATTTTGTCATCACAGAATTCCACATCATCATAGTGGACGTGAAAGCAGTTGGCCATCACATCGCCTTTCTAGCCGTTCTATTTCACTCAGCGAGTCGACAGTCAGCCTCAGCCAAAAGAAAACAAAAGTCAATGTCTTTTTTTATTTTATTTTATTTATATATATATATATATATATATATATATATATATATATATATATATATTTAATGCAGTGGTGTGCTTTCTGTGCTTTGGATTCTTTCAGAATCTAGGACCTGAGTTTGCAAGAATGGCTGATGAGCCTCATATTATTTTAGAGCTGCCTGGATCTATAGTGGTAAACTTTTATTAGTGTAAATATTGTAGATAAAAACATTTTAGATAAAGGTTAGAATTAGTTCAAGAATCTGTTATGTTACAAAATCGAATTTACACTCCTTTTCTTTTTCAATACAGTCAAAGAAAGGAAGGTCTTCTTTATCCCAGAGGGAAATTATTGTGATGATGCCAAATGCACAGTGTGTGGTGGTAAGGTGCGATATCAAGTCTAGGGGAAGAGATGTTTTCGACATGGTCGTCGCTCATACAAACCTAGTGGAGCATTTTTATTTTGGCCTCGCTTTCATGGATGGTAATATACATTTTTCCAGTCTGAAAGTTTTACAAAATTCCATTGTGCCAGCAACTTTTTTGTTTTGACTCAATGCCATTTGCTTGTTATCTCTTGACTAGATGATGAATTTTTCTTTTTAAACCATGATACAAAACTCTCCAAAGTGGCACCAGACAATTGGAAGAAATTAACAACTTCTACATTCACCCTCTTTCTCCGTGTTAAATTCTTTGCTGATGATGTTTCATACATACTGTAAGTTAAGTTTTGTGTAGTTCTGTGACTGATACAAGCTTGAATTGCATGGCCATTGCTTTACTTAGGATAATTTACTCTACCCTGTATAGACAGAAAAATACTGTAAGCTCTTGTTCTTTGATTTGGCAGGCACAAACTCACACGTCATCAGTATTATATCCAGCTGAGAAGAGATATTTTGGAGGGGAGAGTATACTGTAATGAGGACACTGCCATGGTCCTTGCTGCCTTTGCTTTGCAGGCTGAATTTGGAGATTATATACCAGAGGTAAACTAAAGTGTAACACTTGTTGTGCAATGCACTGATTGCATTGGAAGGCTAATAGGGTATCAGCTTAGCTACCTCCATTGTACATTATTAGTCACTGTTAATTTTGCAGTAATGTTATTGATTTTATCCAGGTATATGGAAATAATTATTTCCAGATAGAGCATTACATTCCAAAAAGAATGATGGAAAAAATGGCATTTCTGTGTCTGAGGGAGGAGTTGCCAAGGTTACATGCCAGTAATGCAAACATGCTTCGAGAAGATGCAGAGCTAGAATTTTTAAAGGTAAGAAATCATTGTATTTTACACAACAAAGTCTATCTGTTATAATAGGTATGCTGGTCTAAAGGAAATACAACATTATTTTGCTAATGTATTTCTGCACACATCCTCAGATTGTACAACAGTTACCAGAATTTGGGGTGCTGTTTCACCGAGTTGCTCGTGAGAAGAGGCTTGCCATTGGAGAACTCATTCTTGGAGTTTGTGCCAGAGGTATCATGGTTTATGAATTCAAGAACAACTGTCGGATATTAATCCGCAGATTTCAGTGGTCTGAAACAGAGAGCATTTCCACAAGTGTAAGTATAATTACTCTAAATCTAAATTAGATTACATGCAAACTTTGATGGTTAATTAGCTAAACTTATGTGACCAAAAAAATCATTATTATTAGGGGTTCAAGCATGAAATGCTGAAACCCTATTGTTATTGTAGAGATTTTATTATTATTATTATTCCTCTGCCGTATAACTGACCATGCAGACTAAACTGTAAGGCCTAGAGAGGTAAAACTTGACCAGATGGTAGAGCTTAATTTGGAGAGAGGTTGACAAAGTATCAAACCAGTTGGCCAAAGGGGGCGCTACAGTTCAAAAAAACTTTTTTAGCCATAGCTTCTACAAGGTTTATTGTAGACTCAAAACTTTCAGATGCTTGGAATCCTTGGGTCAAAACAAATACATTTATAGACATATTTGCTACACAAAGTTCAAAGGGTTGCCAAAATGTTTAAAATAGGCAGGTCACTCTGACACAAATGGCTATAACCCATGAAGGGAATGAGGTATCTATGTACAATGTGCATAAGGTTTCATGAGGATTTTTGCGTATCTCAAAAAACATGGCTGCCATCTGTAAAATTACTTATTAGCCCCTGTATGACCTTACCAGAGGCGTATTACAACAAAACTCAGTTGGCATGTTCCTAATGTATTTTCCCTTATGGCCTTCAGTACCTCAGTTGCTTATACCCTGCTAATCGCTGCTTGCAGCTATATTTATTATTATTATTATTATTATTAATATTATTATTATTATTATTATTTAATATTATTTATATTTTACCTACTATATTGTTATATATCATAAATGATTTAAAATCTAATCTTTTTACTCTGCAAAGATTGAGACAAACCTTTTGATGAAATTGGCTTTGAAAAATAGATAAATATGGAATTCCTTATTCCCAGTAGGTATTAATGTAATAAAACACGCACAGGCAAATAATGTTTAAAAATCAAGTGCTCTTTGGCTTTATATAAATACAACTTGAAAACTTGATTGTTTCTTGATTTGAAATGAAATGTAACTGTTAAGAGGATGTGTATCTGTCAAATGTGAAGTTTACTGAAACATAAATTGTAGAGTTAAGATTTAGAATAATATAGAATATATTGCACTTATAGCTGTCTAAAGCAGGAGTGTATCTACCCAGGCAACTGCCACCATAAGAAAAATCTTTGCCACCCCATCTGCCACCCCAGCACTGGTATCCCAATATATAAAATAAAAAATGTAATCAAAATGTTGCCATGATCATTTACAGCAGTGGCGCTTTAATGTGATGACATAAAAAAAACATATACCCATGAATAATGGCAAAAAATCTTGTTTTTCAATTGAAGTACAGTCCAAACAAACGACTCTTTAGAACTGCTTTATTTTATTGAACCAATTCAATGCAACCAGCCTGATCACTAATCCCAACAAAATTATTTTATCAAATCAAAGCATTTGTATAAATATACATGTAATAATATATATTATTAAGATAAGATAAGATAAGATAAGATAAGATAAGATAAGATAAGATAAGATAAGATAGGACCACGAATAGGTAGTTACGCTATCAAACATATTGCACATTGGTAATATTGCACGGTTCTAAATTACTGTTATTGCACATTTATTGCATAAAAAAACTGTTAAACACAATAACAGTGTATATTTTGGTGACTGGTTTATTGGGAGCAGCTCTAAATGTAAAGTCTAATAGCCGAAGAAAAGACCGTCTTTATCTCTTCTTCAGACACTTAGGGTGTAACAGGATGTAACATTATATATTATTATATAAGTATCATATATTAATATTGTTTATTTTAATGATATGTTCGTGTGTATTAATGACTAACATTTAGCTCTAAGCTATTATCAAACATATGTTGTTCAGTAGCTTGGATCTTCAGAATGGTCCGAATTTTCACAAGTGACGTCATGTGACAACAATGCATTTGGCATTGTAGCTTTACCAGTTATCAGCGCAACAGAGTTTTTCGCCTCTGAAGATAATCACCCCATAAGGTCTACAATGGGGGAGAGTGGAGTGTCAAGTTGGGCTATTTTTAGCATTATATGCACTAAATTCTATATACACAGAATATGTATATAATTTTTTAATTCATGCAAGGACGCTTGCTTCAGTGTTGCCACCCCTCATAATTCTCATGCAAACCCCTTGCCACCCCATAAATACTTTTCTATATTTGCCCCCAGTCTAAAGCTTTTCTTTGTCTCGTGCAGTGGCGTAAATTCACTGTAGAATGTGGCCCTAGTGGGAAAAAGCACTCATTTGTAACCGAGAGTTCCAAGATAGCACAATACCTCCTGGACCTCTGCTCTGCTCAGCACAAATTCAACAGTGAGATGACCTCTCGGCAACTAACCTACAGTTCAGCATCAGGTGCTTTATAATTAAATAACTCCCGTAAATTCTGCTGTGTAATGATAACCACTGTGGTAATAAATCTTCTTTGCAAAAGACTATTATACCGTAATTGCTCTTTAAATGTCCTATTTTTATTTGTTTTTCTCCAGATGGTAAGCAATTGAAACATCCTTTGATATGGCGTGCTCGACAAAATCTGTTGAAGAGGATGTCATGTTCAGATGTCGGGCTCAATAATGTTGGTCTGAGCATGTCGTCTATGAACTCCATAAGCAAGTCATGCGATGACCTTCCAGCCAAGATTCAGCAGTCAAGAGATCTGCGAAATACACATGACCTTGTAGGAGGCCTTATTGAACTCAAGAAACCAAATGTGAAATGCAGGTACTGAGAGCACTTCACATGACAACATGTGGATAGCAGACATTCACATGTGGTACATCACTGGTGTTGAGTATGATCTTACATATTGTAATTCTCTCTTGCTTCTTCTTAGCTCCACAGAGGCTTTTAGTTCTCCAATTTACCGCATAATGTCAAATGTCTCTCTACAAAAACAAGACTCTGAGACTTACTCAGTCTCATCCAGGGGTAATCTTGCACTTTAATGCATTTTTTCCATGTTAACTGATTCCACCAGCATGTCTGAGAAGTCTCCAAAAATAAGGAACTTTAGTATGTATGCAAGCATTCGTCAGTGGCTGTTTGTAGATGTTTCCTTCTTGGTTTTGTCTACAACACTACCAGTCCTTTTGCATTTGTTAATAAGTTTAGCAACAGTGTTCCTATTTAAGTCCAATTTAACTTTGTAGCATCTTTGCAACAGCTTCAGCCATGTTCATTATTTAGCAATGAGCAAAATCTCAATACAGTCTTCTTTTTTCTTTTAAAACTGTCTAAAAACAATTATACAACATATAACCTTAGTGTTAAACTTTTTAAAAGGCTTACGAATATATAGTGTTAATATATAGTAGACTTTTGGGGCACCCTGTAATTACAATTATACTGTCATTTTAAAATATATTTTTTTGTTTGTTTTTTTCTGACAGCTGGCACTCCTGTTAGAACTCCACCAGAAAGAGAAATTATCTGTGTTACACTGAAGAAAGATCCTAAACATGGATTTGGTAATGAAATTTCATGCAATAGTAATATAACTGTTATGAATTGCCAATGACTCCTCCTTTCCAGTGCAAAAGGCTTCCTTAATTTATTATTAACCAGGCAAACAAATGTTATAGAATATAAAAAAATGATGCATGTTCCTTATTAATGACAGGGTTTATAATAGTTGGAGAGGACAATACAGGAAAATTAGATCTTGGAATCTTCATTGCATCCATCATTCCTGATGGGCCAGCTGATAAAGATGGCAGAATCAAGCCAGGTAGAGATTTTTCCCTCTTTTTCAATGCCCAGTGGATGCACACTTTACAGGTTTCATGTGTTTTTTTTTAATTGTTTGTTATATAGGTGGACGACTGATTTCTCTTAATAAGACCAGTCTGGAAGGAGTAACTTTCAATGCAGCTGCTGCCATCTTACAGAACAGCCCAGATGAAGTGGAGCTTATAGTGTCTCAACCAAAGCGTAATATTATAATCATATTAATTTATTTAAATGTTTACAGAAGAACAGTTTTATTACTATATAACTCAGAACTATTTTTTTCCTCTTGTATAATTAGATGAGTTTGGGGACCGTAAAAGCTCTCTAACTGCTGGCAGTTTAGGGTTGATGCTGGAGAGAATTACCCAGAATGCAGAGCACAGAGCACTGAAAGAAGACACTGTATCCAACACTGTCACACCCAAAACGGGTAGAAAGCTACATATCCCTGTTGTTCGTATTCTAGATACTAAGGTATGAAGTTATTAGCTGCAGACAGTAATTTACGTCTTGCATTAAGTATCCACCCACCTTAAGGTTTTCCTTAAAGTTTGTAGCATTACAACCTGAAACTGAAATGGGATTATTTAGGATTATATTTTACAAAGCTTCACAAAATAGCCTAGGATTGTAGAATGGGTAGCATTTTTGTAGTTCTCTTTTATTTTGTGATTAAAAAAGTATTCGCTCTCACTACTCTGAAACTCCTCTGCAGGTTTTAGTGACTGTTGCATTCAGAAGTCACATAATTTGTTGAAATAAATGTATAATTGAATGCATAATTTAGAAAGTCACATTGTATCAATGTAAATATACCTGTGGTCTTGGTGTGCAATTGGTGTATTTGACAATTAAAAAAGCAACTATATGCATACTATCAAAATGAAATAAAAACTACAAACCTGTTTGATTGAGCCAAGCAAAGCTCAGACCTCAATCCGATTAGACACGATCCAATCTAAAAGAGCTTGAACAATTTCCCCCAGAAAAATGGTTAAAACTATTAAGATCATAATGGTGGAGACATATTCCACAAGACATATTAGTAGATATTATTAGTGACCCATTAGACACATTGTCTACATTTTTGTAGTTGAGTTGTAGTAATACCAATTGCGGGGGAGTTTGAGATTTATGAGCCAGAATGACTTGTTCCTTGTCTTCCCTGTGTAGGATGTGTTCTCTAAGTTATCCACTAACTCCAGCCTCAGGCCTGGTGACTTGGTCTATGTGGAGCTCAAGAAAGTCAACGGCAGCCTGGGCATCTGTGTTGCTGTAAATCTTTAGTTTTAGTGTTAATTGACAAGCAAATAATTAAAACAACAGAGTAATGTAATAAAATTTTTGTCAACTATTGCTCATAATTACATCTTACCAATAGACAAAATACAGTTAAAATATCATCTAAATCAAATTTTTTGGAACAATACTCAGCATCAGTCAATTTCCAGGGTGGCATTAATACGAGCGTGCGCCATGGAGGGATCTATATTAAAAGCCTGATACCTGGAGGAGCTGCTGATCTGGATGGGCGAATACAGACTGGTAAATAATCCATCTGGTCTTGAATACAAAAAGCTTGTGGCACCATACACAAATTCAAGGAGTTAATAGCAAAAACCAATATATCGTTTACAAAATGACTGAATTGTTGTAGGAACAGGGTGCTATTTTTTTCCATTTCTATACAAGAACATTTTCTCTCTATATATATTATTACACAAAACTCTACTTTTATTACTAAAATGACACATATTTTTTTGTAGTACCATATGTGTATACAGTTGCTTCAAATTAAAACACAAAATTTCATTTTGTCCTTTGTTTATCATTGTTTATGTTATATGCATCAGGTGATCACCATAATTAAAATTACACATGAAAGTTGTAACACATTTGTCACATCTAATGATTAGGTGTGTGTGTGTGTGTGTGTGTGTGTGTGTGTGTGTGTGTGTGTGTGTGTGTGTGTGTGTCTTTTATAGGTGATAGGCTCCTGGAGGTGAACGGCTATAACCTGCAAGGTGTTACCCATAAGCAAGCTGTGGAATGTTTGAAAAAAACTGGAGAGGTGCTGAACTTAGTAAACTTTTTAAAATGTATAAATTATATAAACACAGAATATTTCAGCATAATTCGCTTCACAATCGCATGCTTTGATTTCATGTTTTATCACTCAATACAAAATTAAAACTAAACACAAAACCTTTGTATAATTACTTTTAGAAACAATAATTTAGCCTCCAATTTTTTTACAAGTGTGCTTCAATTCAATGATGCTTGATGGCATTAATTTATACACAGTCTGCCACAATGATTTTAAGTTCTTGACTTTGACTTTGACATCCCAACACCATTTTTCTAAAGCCATTTAGATCCTGATTTGCTAATGTGCTAAATATAAAACTAGAGCTGCAATACAAACTTTCTTGTAATCCCAAAATATAACCTTCCACAACCGTGCTTGCCGATTGGTATTGTGTTTTGTGATGATATGCTGCGTTTGGTGTTTACAAACATGGTAAAAACATGGTGCTGTGCATTATGACCTAGCATCTCCAGTTTAGTCTCATCAGATAATCTGTGGTTTATACATATACAATTTTGCCAACCTATGTTTGTGTTGTCAAATTATTTTAGTAGAGAAGGGCTTTTTCCCTAATGTCTTTCTTGAAACCCATACTTATTCAATATTTTTTTTCAGATTTTGCTATCGTAACCATAAATGTTCAATGTGCTAAATCACACACTGGTTCTGTGAGTTCAATGCTGATGTCCTTTCTTCTTGTATTCTGTAAATTGTTAATATTGATTTTGTTGATGATTCATGTTTTTTGTTTTTAGCTGGTGTCTCTGATTCTAGAGCGGGAGCCTCCCCTTGTGATGGAGTCCTCCAGCTCAACGTCCACTTTGGAAAGACAGAAATCTCCATCATCCCTCAGTGCACAGAGCACCACCCCCACCCCCACTAGAAAAGACATTACCATGGAAACGCCTTTGTCTGTCAGGGCCAAGGACTACAGCTTTGTGTCAGATGGTATGAAACAGCGGTGAGAGCAGGAAGGCAGCATAGTGAGACATTAATAGCGAGACAAATCTGACAGCATTTCTGGCCTATCTGCATTACTGGTTCTGTAAATATAACTTAAAATTAAACAAAAGGTGGGAAATTATATTGTGTGTTGACAGCACCGACAGCATCTAGGCATAGGCAAACTGGGGCGCAAACAGAAGTGGGGGGCCCGCTGCTGCCTTCACCCATTTCAATTATTTACCATTTTTTCTGCTGTGGTTTAATATACAGTATATGTTTACATACTTGAATTCAGGCAATTTCGTAATGATTATTAAATGTGTTCAACCTTTTTAATGGAAGCATTGTGGTGGGAAGGTGAGAAACGGCCCTGTCTGTTGAACATGTGGGTTTTTATATGATTGTTAACATAAAACAAATATAAGCAAAGAGAACATCAATCATAGGTATACTGTATGTTTAAATAATACCACCACTAATAAGAAAATTACCTGCTAGTGTGCCTGTGTAGTATAAATCTATTCTTACTTTTTCTGGGTGCTAGAAAACACATTGGAAGTGACTGTGGAGAAGAAACTGAGTGGTTTGGGCTTTAGCTTCCTCATCAGTAACATTAGTCCTGAGGAAGGAAGTGTAGTGCGAATTAGGAGTCTGTTCTCTGGCCAGATGTCTGAAGAAAGCGGACCACTCAGAGAAGGAGATGTAATCCTTGCAGTTAATGGAGAATCTGTGAAAGGACTTTCTTATCAGGTACTGTGCTCATTTACACTTATTATATGAGAAACTTCAATTTCACAAAATGTAGCAAAGTGGCAGTCACTATGTTTAAATCAACCTCCAATTGGTGTATTATTTACTTTTTCTTTTTATGAAGTGATTATTTTAGGAAAAATATACAGTTGATGGTAACAACCCAGGAACAAGGAAATGCATATTCTGAAGCCTTTTTCCTGAGAGTATACTACTGTATATGTATGTGTTTTGTGAGAACTAGGCCTTGCAGTACATGTTTTGTGTCCCCAACAGAAAGTACTACAGCTGCTTCGAGGAACACCATCTGAGCTTAAACTGTTAATCTGTCGACCTTTACCTGGTCAACTTCCAGAGATGGACTCAATCTCAATAGTACGTTCATACGATCAGTGCATTATATACAAAGTCATATGTGTCATAAATTATTTAGTTGTCTTTTATTTGTCTTTAATAGAATCCTTCCCCATTGCCAAGTAAAAAGCAGAGGTCTTGGTCTTTAGATCTGCCAGTGGAGTCTGTCTCTTCAGATTTTAGTGAAATACTCCAACAAAAGACCACAGCACTATGCCAGAAGAAGAACTGCCCTTCACCCAAACCTAATATTGTCCAAATAATTCAGCAGAAACAGGACATTGAACAGGATGAGACACTATCCACCATATCATCTCCACCATCCCCACTATCCACTGATGGACAGCAAGATGAAAATCCATATGAGGATATTCTCAACAATACTTCCTGTTCCCAAACACCAACAACACTTGTAACAACAACTGTCAACCCTGTACAACCAGTACATATGCCAACACCTTCTCCAGCATGCCCAAATCCAGAGGGAGGATTAATGTTCTCAGAAACCAAGCCCGGCTCATCTGTTATCAGGTACCATACAACACTATCTTTGCATTTATAAAAACAAGTCTGACTTACTCAAGGAGATGGCTGTACTGTCTGACACTACAGTAAAATAAAATATACTAGAGTCTAAAAACGTATCTACTTAATTCATTCAATGGTAATTCAACTGTATTTATATGTTACTTGTTCCTCAAAAAAATGAAAAAATGTTGTTCAAGTCTGTTTTCCTTGATTAGTATGCAATCACTCAATCACACTAAGCAAAGTCACAGCAACATAAACGTAATAATGGCCTATGGGCAGTTATTGTATTTTCATGAGCCATTTTCCAGATTATTAATAAAATTAAAACATTACATTCTTAAATTGTAACTTTAAAATAATAACATATAAACTGTAAATAAAATTAAACGTTTTATTTTATTTTAAGATTAAAAGAATAAGAACTTCTTCTTTCAGCCGCTCCCATAAGGGGTTGCCACAGCGGATCATCTGTCTCCATACCACTTTATCCTCTACATCTGCCTCTTTCAAACCAACTACCTGCATGTCTTCCCTCAACACGAGCCGTTGGCCGAGGTGCTTTGGAGGTTCCATACAGTGAAGAACTGTGTTCCCTTTGGCCATTTTCTCTCTCAAGAGAGTGGGAGATCTTCAAGCCATCTCTGTGGCCCCCTCTTTCCTGGAGTTTACTCCAGGCATGAACAGTGCCTTCCTTTACCTTAGAACAGGGTATGTTCCCAAGGTACCCTTGGTTGTCCCACGACCTGTTATGCTCCAGGCATTCTTCCTCCTCCTTTCCAGGCCCAGACAATGCGAGTCGGATCAACTGTTCGTCTGCTCCTTGCAAACCAGCAGACACTCAGGAGATATTTTTATTTTATCCTTGACATTAGTGCCACTCCTGCCCCCTCAGTCCTCAGTCCCTAGCTGTGAGCCTTGGTATCTGCGGAACAGCATGGGAATGGTTTGCTTCCTACCTGGAAGGTCGCTCATACCAGGTAACATGGAGGGGATCCACATCTGCCCCATGCAGACTCACCACTGGTGTCCCACAAGGCTCTGTACTAGGTCCCCTCCTTTTCTTCCTCTATACCCACTCCATTGGTGAAGTCATATCATTACATGGGTTTTCTTATCACTGCTATGCAGATGACACTCAACTCATCTTTTCTTTCCCTCCATCAGATACCACAGCTTCCGCTCAGGTCTCAGCATGCTTGTCAGACATATCTTTATGGATGAGTGCTCACCAACTTAAACTTAACCCCAGCAAAACAGAACTGCTGGTCATTCCAGGTGATTCATCCCCAGGTCAAGATCTCCAAATAACACTTCATGACTCTCTGCTCTCCCCTTCAGCCACTGCTCGTAACCTTGGGGTAACTATGGACAATGAACTGTCTTTTTTCCACATGTCGCTAATGTTGCTCGTTCTTGTCGAATTCTTCTCTATAACATCTGAAGGATTCGACCATTTCTGTCCATACAGGCTGCCCAGGTGCTTGTTCAGTCTCTTGCCATTTCAAGACTTGACTACTGCAACTCTCTGCTGGCAGGTCTCCCCCTGAACGCTATTCGTCCACTGCAAATGATCCAAAACGCAGCGGCACGACTTGTGTTCAATCAGCCCAAGTTTTCCCACACCACCCCACTGCTGCGCTCCCTTCACTGGCTTCCAGTAGCTGCAAGTATCAGATTCAAAACACTGATGCTTGCCTACAAGGCCAAAAATGGACCAGCACCATCTTACCTCAGTGACCTCATCACATCTCGCACTGCACCACGCTGTCTGAGATCCTCCAGCACTGCTCGACTGGTACCACCTTCTCTCAGAATGAGAGGTAAGTACACTTCAAGGCTCTTCTCTGTTCTGGCACCGAGGTGGTGGAATGAACTTCCCCTAGATGTCCGTACAGCAGAGTCCCTGATTATCTTTAAGCGACAACTGAAGACCTACCTCTTCCTGAAATACCTAAATTAGCACTTTCCAAGTTTGTAGAATTCGAGTTATATTTATATTGAGTTTGTAATCTTGCGTACCAGTGTAGATTTATTCATTACTAGAGATTTAAAGCACTTTTAACCGTCGCTCTGGATAGGGGCGTCTGATAAATGCCGCAAATGTAAATGTAAATGTAGCTGTGCCCATCCACACTAGGTAGGTACTGGTCAGTCAAGAGTGATTGGACTCTCATTCCCAAAGCTTTGTTGAAGCAGCTCGAGTTTCTGAAAGGAACGTCTCTAGGTTACGTATGTAACCCTGGTTCCCTGAGGGAACGAGACGCTGCATCTAAATGCCACACTGCCTGAATCCCTTTAGCGCTCCCTTCCCTTTTCAGAAGCTAGTGCCGGTTTCACTCCATGTGCGAATCACATGTGATGTAGAGCGTGGACAACGCAGAAGCGTTCCCAAAGAATTGTTGATGCAGTGTCTTGTTTTCTCAGGGGAACCAGGGAACCCTCCTCTGCACATGTCCAAACCATCTCAATAAGGCCTCTCTCACTTTGTCCCCATGTGCTGTTCCTCTAAAAAAAAAATTCTAATCTTGTCAATTCTCGTCATTCCCAAAGAAAATCTCAGCATAATTTTAATAGAATAAGTTGATAATCCTAATTGTAAATGTGTAACAATAAATGTGTGTGCAGTGAGCTCAATGAAGTTGTGGATGGGAGCAGAGCATGCTTCATAGCCAATGGACTGGATGTCTTAGCTGATGAAGAATATCTGACTATTACCACCAATGCAGCCAGCCCTCTAATCTGCAGCCATGTCTCTGCAAGTGCTTTGATCCCTCCTACACCTTCTTCACCACCTCACATAATGTCTCCAATAACCAGTCCATCAAAAACAGCAACACCATCATCTCCTTTAGCTCAACCCATTTCAGGAGGCACCAACAATGGCTGGGATGATGAAGAGCAGGATGATGCCCCCAGAAGGGTAAAAGTTCTGTAGACATTTGCAAATGTATTCAGATGTAATAAGATTTGATGTGAAGATTATTTAATTTATTTTTCTTTTTTTTACAGGAAGTGTTTAAGGAGTTTGAGCTGACAGTAACCCTTACTAAATCTAGAAATGGTAGTTTTGGGTTTACTATCACCAGGAGTAAATTAGACAACTGCTATTACATACAGAAAATCCTGGATAATCCAGCCAAAGCAGATGGCAGGCTCAGATCAGGAGACAGGCTAAAAATGGTACTCATTATGTCACAAATAATCACAAATATCCAAGTCTGAAAAAAAAAACCTATAATAATTTTTCAGTGAAACTATTTCCCTAAAATATCTGTCCTTTAAATAACCTTTTTAATGGATTTTGTTGGAATATTATTTGATTCTTGTATTTTTTTGCTCGTGTTGTCTGTCTTTATTCAGGTGAATGGTCACTATGTGTCCAGTGTGTCTGATGAAGTGGCCATGACTATTCTGAGATACTCTCCTAAAAGACTCCACATGGTGTTAGGCAGAGCTGAACAGAACCTCCTACCTCCTCCACCACCAGACAGCCTTCAGGACATTATCATATACAAGACATCTTCTGGACAGTTAGGTGAGGCATTACAAATCGACAGTATATAGAGTAAAGTCTTGGACATAACGAGGAATGCTGTGAAACAAAGCATACAGTTAAACATTTCATTTGTCTGCTTAATCTATACTGTACTTTAGTTCTGTTAGTTTGGTTGAATATGTAGATAATTTGAAAACAATAATTGTGAAATCATGCAGACAAAATCTCTTTTTACTTTTATTTAATTATCTTGTTTTTACTGCAAAGGTATTAAGCTCCGAGGTGGCATTGGCAGCAAATGGCAGGGGATATATGTTCAGGAGGTGGTGCCAAATTCAGCTGCCTGTGAGGAGGGTAGCATTCAGCCGAATGACCGAATTGTCTACATCAATGGAAGTTGTACACTGGGAATGACGCTGGAAGATGCTGTAAAGACATGTGAACTTGCTTCGCACAAAGTCAGACTCAAAGCCATGAGGTGAGATAATATGCACCATTATTAGACTAATTTCTAACATGTGGTTTATGTGGCAAATAATATAAATAAAATATTTTTCTTTAAATTGTCTGATCTATTGTTCTTTTTGCTTTTATTTTATACAGAGAAAATCAACCGGTGACACCCAGAAGCAAATGGAATGGTAGGCATCAGAGTAATTTATTCATAAGAATAAGATGTTTTATACATATTATACATCTTCAAAATAATGCAAAATAACATGTAACCTATGAATTTGTTTTCTGCATTTAGTTAGTTATTGAGTATACAGCAGTTCACCTTGCCATAGGCTAGATTTTACACTGCAAGTCACAAGTGTGTGTATGTGCCTGTCATGCTCTCAGCACATGGCTGACATGTCTCATTCTAGTCTGAAGTGACAGAATTGAGACAGTGAGCTGCTCTGGTGGCTGCCACTGTGGCTTGGGATTCATTGAACGCTTCACTGGCCACAGCAACATTTTTTAATGCAGTGTCAGCTCAGATTAAATGTGCACCCTCCTTCAACATCAGTCCTGACTAATGTTTTATTGTGGTAGTTTGGGTCATAGTAGCATAACAGTGCAGAAGGTCACCTAACAACTCTAGCATGAGCAACTGTCTGGTTGGAAAGGCTCTGCATGTTCTCCTCATTTCCACAGAGAACTCCCAGAAGCGTGCAGTAGGTGGACTGGCTTAGATAAATAAGGTCCTAAGTGTGAATTTGTATGTGCATAGTGCTGGACTGTACATCATGATCCAGTCTGCACCCCTATTTCTTTTTGTCAAGGATCTGGACACAGAGCTGAATTTTATTTCAGATATGAACTATTTAAATAAAAATGTATTTCAAATTTTATTGAGTATATAGTAGTCCTGGTCGAGAACATTATCCAGAAGATTTTTCAGGATTATGGTGCAAGATAAGAATGTAAAAGTGACAGTGCAAGTATTAATGCAGCTATCTACTAGTCTACTTTGAAGACTACAAAACACAATAATTGATGTTCTACAAATTAATGTGCAAAAAATACAGATTCATCTAGATCCATGTTGTTGATTTCACCATATGTTTACATTTTTGTTAAATTCTTATTTATTTCATTTGCAGGTTTTTTTGATTGGAAGAAAGAGAGGAGGTTTATCCCTCTCTCTGAGGAGGCAAAGTCATCGGAGATGGAGGTTGCTGCTGATGGTAAGGACTCTAGTTTCTGTGTCTCTATTCCCGGAGAGCTGTAGCTTAAGCTCTATGCTGACAGACAGAGCTTGCCTGGACCAAAGGTCATAAAGTGCAAAATTAATTATTAGCGAGTGCCCCAACCCTTTCTGAACCATCAAACAGCATTTTCGTTGTGCCTGATGGACGTGTCCCAGGTGATCCCATGTGACACCTGGGTTGCTGGGCGACTGCTAGCTAGGGGGTCCAACAGTACCAGAAAAAGATAGTCTTGCTCACCATTCAGAGCATTTTGCTAGTCAGCACATATCCTCCTGGAATGGCAGCAGAGGAAGTTACCATGAGTTTTGTGTCTGTTTCATATCTGGTTTAAAGGTTTGTTTAACAGAAGATATTTTACATTAAACAAATTTTAGTTTTGATTTGGGTGTGTTTATGTTGTAGGTTTACTGCATAACCTACTTTTATGTAAACTGCATTTTTCAAGTTTTGATATTTGTTTTTGTCTTTCTTTTATTATATTCACAGTTAAACACATGGCTGAAAATACTAAAGGATTTGGGCCAATGTCTTCTGTAACCCCTCAGCAGGAGGTAACTCTGCTCTCTATCTAAATGATGACACTGAAACCTGAGTCTCGTAATCCATCTCTCTCTGTTCACAATTATCAGTCTTTTTTTCACAATTCTTTGCTCTTTATTTATATATTAATATTTCACTGTTTGGAAATACTCATGCAGACAGGAATCAGAGAAAAGTCTTTTGAGTGTTTTTGTTTGTTCAATGGAGCTGAACAATACTGATTTTTTTTTTCTGGTATCCCTATAAATATATTTCCCTAAAAAAACATACAGAAATATTTTCATTAAATTTCTAATCTTTCCTACATTTTTTGCAACAAAAAAAGAGAATGTTTGGTAAATAAGAGCCGGTTTCAAATCACAGCTTAAGACATATCTTAGGTATTTAATTTATTTAAAGATAATAAATAATTTTCATGGCATGTAATATTTGTGCAAATTTGATTGACTGCCAGTATAGCAACATGTATCAAACATCTTCTTTTAAAGCACCTAAAATATGCTCGAGAGATTAAATCTCTTAGATCTTATAGTCATTAGATGAGTTGTGCCCAAATTATGATGGATGTGGTCAGAAACAAATTCTCAGACAGGATGCTGAATAAAAAAATGCTTGATGAGTATCAAGGGGCATCAAGTGTGGCAAGAAATCTCTCCCCACACTATTACAATGCTAGTAGCAGCCTGAACCATAAGTAGGTTGGGTTTATAGATTTCTGGTGGTGATACCAAATTCTGACACTAGAATTTGACTGTTGGCAGCAAAAATTAAGATTCATCAAAGCTGGCAATGCTCTTCGAATTTTCCAAGTTTTCCAACTGTCCATTTTTTGGTAGACCTGAGGTCACTGTTCTTGGCTGCCAGGAGTTGTAGCTGATAAGTTTTTTAATTCTGAATTATTTTATTTTTTTGTGCCCTCTGTCTCAGAGCTGTATTCTTCAACTGGAGTTTACTAAACCAGAGAGAGGTGGGTTGGGCTTTTCTCTGGTAGGAGGAGTTAATGGCAGCAGTCTGCAAATTAAGGACATCTGCTGTGGGAGCTTGGTTGAGCAGGATGGCCGTCTGCGTGTAGGAGATATCCTCCTGGAGGTAGATGTCCTTTTAGTTGTGTAGAAGTTTATTCACATGACCAGAGCAGAATCATTTTAACCCTGCACTCATGTGTGCAGGTGAATGGTGTGATCGTGTCAGGATTGAGCCATATTAAGGTGGTGGATATTCTAAGGAGAGCAGAGGGGACAGTCCAGCTGACTTTATACAGAGACACTTTCACCATTAATTCTTGCACTGGCTGTAGATCCTATACAGAAGACCCTCAGGAACACAACACTAAAGGTCTTTCCTTACCCTCTGGCTAACATTAAGACATTTCTTCATAACCCGTACAATAAATTAACCGAAATATAACTGCAAATGCTCAGTAGAATTTCGTAGAATTAATTCTTCATGTTTTCAGTTCACACTGTATTTAATCAAAGTTAATTGTCTTGTATTACTCTGGCAGGCATAAGCTCACTTCTAGAGTTGCAGGAGGAGGATTTGTCTTCCGAGAATCATGGGGATAAAAAGATGAAGGATGAACAGGTTCATAAAAGAACAATACTTTCACTGTGCATTTTACTATATACATTTCAGAATAATATCCTGAGATATATAGACACTTAGACAATATTAAATGTCTTTTGCGTTAAAAATCAATAAAGACAATGAAATAAAATCTTAATTCTTTTAATTAGCTAAATTTTATGCCCTTTCTTTAAAGGATAGTGGAAACTGTACACCTACCTTTCAGGGCTGTTGCCCATCTCTGAGTGTCACAGATATGCTACATAGCAGGTAAGTGTTATTTCTTTCTGTCTGACAATGAGTTTGCTTACTTTTTACTAGTATTCAGTATCTGCAGTAGTGTATATATATATATATATATATATATATATACACACACACACACAAACAAACAAATTTGAGAACACCCCTTACATTTTCACATCTATTTTAGTGCTGTATACCTCAAGGGATAATACAAGAGAAATTAACCATGGACTATGATGTTCGCAGATGATATTGTTATTTGTGGTGAGAGTAAGGAGCAGGTTGAGAAGAGCCTGGAGAGGTGGAGGTACACGCTGGAGAGAAGGGGAATAAAAGTCAGTAGGAGTAAGACAGAGTACATGTGTGTGAATGAGAGGAAGGACAGTGGAGTGGGTGGAGGAGTTCAGGTACCTGGGGTCAACAGTGCAAAGTAATGGACAGTGTGTTAGGGAAGTGAGGAGAAGAGTGCAGGCAGGGTGGGGTGGGTGGAGAAGAGTGGCAGAAGTGATTTGTGATAGTCAAGTCAAGTCAAGTTTATTTCTATAGCGCTTTTCACAACAGACATTGTCTCAAAGAAGCTTAACAGAATTTAACAGTTAAGGTGACCGATGTGTATTTATTCATTGGGAGTGACGAGGATATACACGATTAAAAACAAATTTGTTAGAGAGACCACGTATGTAGGACGTTTTGGGGACGAAGTGAGAGAGGCTTGATTAATATGGTTTGGACATTAGCAGAGGACGGTCATGGGGTATATCGGTAGGAGATTGCTGAGGATGGAGCCGCCAGGAAGGATAAAAAGAGGAAGGCCAAAGAGGAGGTTTATAGATGTGGTGGGGGAAGAGGCAAATGTAGAGAACAAATGGGTTTGGAGACAGATGATCTGCTGTGGTGACCCCTAATGGGAGCAGCCAAAAAAAGAAGAAGAACGCATTAACGGACATTCATTTTACTGGCACTAATTTTATTAATGCACGATTAATGCAGCGCACATTTCTGTTTGACCATTTTTATTAAAATTATAATTAAATAAATGTTAAAGAGGCGAAGTTAAAACGCAACACATTTATTCACGACATCCTTCCTCAGATATAAAAAAATTTAATTACTAAACATTGCCTTCCCAGACAATTTCAGCATTGACCAATCCTTAGCCACGCTTACTGTGAACTGAGGGAAAGCAGCCACGTACCATATTTCACAATTAAAACAACCACTAAAAAAAGTAATAATAACATTACTATAAAAACATGATATTTCAAAAGGAATTATTACTGAAATAATAATTTCTAGAATGTAAAATAATGTAATAAATATAAAATAATTCATAACAATCAAAGAGATTTTGAGTGAAATTAATCTATTTATAACATCTGTTACAATTAGTTAGTATATTCAAATCTTGAAAAGTACTAATTTAAGGTACATTTAAAACAGATAAAAATGTGCAATTAAGTTTGCGATTAATCACAGTTAACTCATGACATAATATAAGAGAGAGACAGAAGAGAGAAACAGAGAGGTTCCTCAAAGGAAACGTTATTCTTTTATTATATCGTCTTTCATAATTATGATGTCATAACATGACATTTAAATCACTACCGGATTAATCATGACTGCATTCAATTATTAATAAAATAAAACAGGTTGCACTGTGAGAATAGATGCAGTAAATTAATACTAATTAATTAAACTGCTAAATGGCCAAACAGCTGGGTTTTGTGTTGCATTGTGTAAAACACAAGAGGGCACCAACGAGTTATAAATAAAATATTCCAACACGTATTTTGGGAGGAAATGTTAGAAATAAAAAAAAAAAAATAGGAGGAAAAGTCACAGCCTATGCTTATAAAGGCTCTAATAAAGGCAGACATGGGATCATGCTATTTGTTCTTACCTGCCTTTAAGGTCCGAACCCCAGAAGCAGAATCTAGAAAGTTCTAGCAAAATTGTGCAGAAAAATTACACCGACAGCTGGAGCAGTGATGATGATGATGATGATGATGATGATGATGATGACGACGATGACGATGAAGATGATGATGATGATGACACTTATCAGCCTTCTTCTACAGAAACATCACCATACACAGGTAGGGGAGACTGAACATAAGACACTATATTTAAAATGAGGCCCGGTTTAAACTAAAGTATGCAAATTAAAAATTTTAGGTCCACCTATTGTGTCAGAGGAAGATCTGATGAGACTTGCCCTGATTAGCCCACCGAATGATGGACAGTACTCAGGGTCCAGACTCAAAAGTCTTATTCACAATCTTCAGAATCAACTGGATCTGGATGACCTTGTCAAGGAGTTTATGGTATGTTCTTCACCTTAGATTTATATTAAAATAAACATGATTCATACAAATGTTTAAAAAATGGAAATCACTTTGAAGGTTTGAATCAAAGCTTAATGTGGAATTACTTAAAATTACAATAAACATTTTTCCATTAGAGCTCGTTTAACATTTAGTAGAAAGCAAAATCCGTGTAGTTTTCCCATGCTTGTGTTTTGTACCACTGAATCTGTAGTGTCACATAAGTTTCCTTGACAGAGTTAAATATTAGCAGCTGGCACTGAACATAAAGCCTATCGGTCCTCTACAAATAACACATGTTGACATTATTTAGTCATGTCTGGCTGACAGTTCAACAAAAATTGGTTAGAAAATGTCACAATCTCTACATGCTTTATTTTAGTACAATATATTATTAAAATATTTTGCTATGTAAATTTTTCAGGAAGTAGCCCAACAAAGCCTTTATAAAACACTCAAGAAAAATACACTTCAATAAATGTATGTAAATTTGCATAAAGCTTTAAAAATCCAGAACTCTTACTAATCAGCTCCTTCCAGTTAAAACTGTAACAGCTGCTTTATGATGTAATGTATACAGAGCTCATACTGTAATCTGAGTTACGTTGGAAAAAGTGTAATTATCCGTAATGAATGTGCCTTGAGTTTGGTCCATTTCACTTCTTAATGATAGATTTATTCACACCATATTATACATACATTTCTTTTTAACTGTAGGCATTAGGGCATATGACACCATCAGATAACTGCCTGGTTGGAAAGGCACCAGAGAACCGAGAGAAGAACCGATACAGAGAAATCCTGCCCTGTAAGTCCTTCTGCACGCATCTATTCCACAGAAACACAATTAATTATTTATTCACTCATTCATCTTAACTGCTTTATTCTTGTCATGTTGGAACTAAATCCAACTTTAACTAACTGATCCATTCTGTTCATGATGGAGCTAAATGAGGTAGGAATTTCCCTTAGATAGGACAACAGTCCATCACAGAGTACCACGCACAAATACATTGAAATACTCATTCACACCTAGTGGCAAAGTAAAGTAGCCAACCTACCTACCCACATTAAAAGGTATTGCTTTACACTTCTTGTGTGTGTCTGTATGATTGAACTCCATCCATTGCCTTATTGTGGTTTTCCAGGATTTTTACTTGGTCTGATTTTCACACTGCAGCTTTTGTTATCAAGTTTACACTACAACAGTTTGACTCTCAGTTCCTCAGTTACTGTAATGGGAAGAAGTCTGAAAGATCTGTAAACCTCTGGGTTGGGTCTGAGTTTGTGTGAGAAGGCTATATGAGTCCCTGAGGAACACACAGGGGGATGTGTGTGCTCAGAGGCGGGCAATGAGGTACAATGCAGGACTTCTTATGCTGACAGGAGGCAGACTGGCCCTCGCATGCCCTTGAGTGTTTGTTTATTACTGTGGCTGCTCACTGGGCTTCTGTTCCTTCAAATAAAGCCCTTAGGATTGCAAAGTGTGAGGCCCATAG
This sequence comes from Silurus meridionalis, assembly GCF_014805685.1. Classification (NCBI taxonomy): domain Eukaryota; kingdom Metazoa; phylum Chordata; class Actinopteri; order Siluriformes; family Siluridae; genus Silurus; species Silurus meridionalis. The sequence goes on from NC_060885.1 coordinate 17,585,846, forward strand.
GACTTAACTGTTTTTGCTGGAAGTAGTTCAAGTCCTCCTATAAGAAGTCCGATGCCACCCAATGTGATGATGTCTCTACACGCATCTACCTTCTCCTGGAGAATTCCACTTCCCCATTGCAAGCCCCCCTTTTTGTTTTCACTCTTTTTCTTGCACCTCTTTCTCTCTGTGGTTGTTCAACATGTTTTTCCAGGCAGACCCCTTGTTGAGCGTTACATGTAGGTCAGCAAGCTACCAGGGTAATATAGTGAGGAATCATGTACCAAGGCCTCATGCAGAGACACCGCAACATGCCCCCTGCATTCCCACAAACATGACTGTATCATACTTAATTGATGCCAGAAAATAATAATCCAGAACATTCCTCTGAATACACTAATTCTGGTCTGTCCTTCTGCTTTTTTAATTGCAATTATTTATTAAAACAAAGAGATAGTCTATTCATTATTCTCCTCACATTTAGCATTTTGGTTCTCATATAATAATAGGATCAGATTATTAATTTAAACACAAAAGAAACAATAATACAAATACAAAAAAATACCTATGTTTGTAAATCTGTAACAAGATATAAAATATGTAAAAAAATGCAATACTATAATCCCCTGTAAATATTTTTGTTAAATAACATTTTTTCCTGTTATTATACTCAGATTATGTTAATTATTAGATGATTGTGTCGGCTCTCCAAATCTCTTTGAATTAGTTGTTGCTTTAAAAACAAAAACATATTACAATAATTGCATTAGAAGTACTGACAGTGCATTCTGAATGACAGGTAGCAAGGCTGTCTGAACTATGTTGTAATAGAAACAGTGAAAATTCAACAGTGCTGTGATATAGAAATACAGAATTTCTGAATCTAGTGAATATGGCTATGGGTATTTTAGGTAACTTGTGTAGAGTTAAACCAACATTAAAAACTCATGCACAACAATTACAATGAGCTCAAATTTTTTTCTGAATAAAAAAATCTAATTATAGCAAAAACAGCTACGAACACAAACAAACATAATGTCACTCAAATAGACCTGAAATAAACCATACAAAACTAACGCTGACTCTCAAACCTCTATATACAGATGATAAAACACGAGTTCCTGTGGGAGAAAAAGAGGACTACATTAATGCCAGCTATATCCGGATGAAGGTGGGCCCAGATGAGTTTTTCTACATCTCATCACAGGGACCTCTGCCCAACACTCAGGACTGCTTCTGGCAAATGGTCTGGGAGAATAAGTCTGACATCATTGCTATGATGACCCGGGAAGTGGAGCGTGGCAGAATCAAATGCCACAAGTACTGGCCTGAGAAACTCGATCTTCCAATAGAAACTAGCCACTACCAGTTGATCCTGAATAACTATCAGAAATTGGACTACTTTCACATCAAGGCCATAAAGATGGTAGAAAAGGAGGTGAGAGAAGTTAGACTGTAGTGCTGGATTTGCCTTAATAGTATTATTAACGGTCGCAGTAATATCACAGTCATTCCTTAATAATATTTTGTGAAAACATTTTTTACTGTTACCCTTATTTTTGTTGGTAACCAGTCTGCATGTCCAGACTACTTATCCTCATTATCCCCTGTGTTCCATACAGTCCCTCCTTCCCTTCCACTTTACTCTCACTTCTGCATGTTGGAGTAACTCACAGAAATTCTCATTTGTGTTTTAGTGTGCAAAATATGATGTGTAATATTTGATCAAAAACTATGTATCTATATGAATGGGATAACAACATTTGACTAAACATTAAAGAAAATATTCTGATAGACCATGCACTCTATTGTAGACTGGAGCCACACACTTTGTGAAACACCTGAAGTTCACCACATGGCCAGACCACAGTACGCCTCACTCTTCCAAGCAGCTAGTGCACTTCATCCGATATATGCGTGCAGTACACTTGAAAGGGCCCGTCATTGTGCACTGCAGCGCTGGCATAGGTCGGACCGGTGTCCTCATCTGTGCTGATGTCATCCTTGGCCTTATTGAGAGGGACCTCACTGTGAGTATGTGTGGTACATGCATTCCATGGGGTACATGTTTTTCCATAGATATATTTGTCTTGTTACTCACACAATAATGAGGAAATTATAGATACCAGATAATGTTTTTCCACTCATTAGCAGTTCTTCATCAGCAAAATAATTAAATGTGAACACATTTACAATCTAATATGATGTATTAAGGAGTGGCATGTTGCCACAGTGGGTAGAATAGCTGTGTCACAGCTCCAGGTCCTGAGTTGGATCTTGATCTCAGGTCATTGTCTGGGCCGAGTTTCACACTCCCTGCATGTCTGCATGTGTTTTCCATTTTCCTCCTACTGTCTAAAAACAAGTGCAATACCAGATGCAATGGGTTCCATTTGATTTGACCAGAACAAAATTTAAAAAATTTAAATAAAGTGTAATATTTACAGGAAGAAATCCTAACAAAATGAAATATCTTAAATACAGTCAAATGTATCTAGTATTTCCTATTATAAAAATAGATGTGTCAAAGTATTATTAGACAAATATTGGATTATTAAGCAAATTAAGGCTTTATTGTCATTTATTGTGATCTTATTTATATTGTCTAAATAATCCACATTTTCTTGCAGTGTAAAGAGATAATGGTGTGCGAAAAAGGAAATTAGAAGACCATAGTTCTCTTGCCCATAGTAGATTCATAAAGTACTTAAGTATACACAGAACATTAACCAGAAAAAAATCAATGATGAAATGAGATCATATTAATAGCAAAACAACTGTTTAACTAACTGTGGTAAGTGAAATAATTAGCGGTGAGTAATCAAAATATGTCCATGATAAAGGTAGAAAAGGGAAAAAAAGACTGAGAATAAATACTGTATTTAAAACACAGTATTTTAGATTTTTTGACATTCACTTGTTCTTACTAAAACAAATATTGTTTTTGGTTCTTTTATTTCTTTATTTTTATCACATTTTATAAAGTACATTCTGATTTCCTCTTTGATCTGCATATAACATACTGTACATACATACCCATCTCCATCTGTTTTCTCAGGTTAATGTGAATGAGATTGTTAGGGAGATGCGTCTCCAGCGCCATGGGATGATCCAAACCAAGGTCAGTATATATATCTTCTTCTTATTATTATTCTTTTTTAGCTTTTAAGGGTCGCCACAGCAGGTCATCCGTCTCCCAACCCCCCGTCCTCTACATCTAGCTCTTTCAAATCAACTACCTGCATGTCTTCCCTCACCACATCCATAAACCTCCTCCTTGGTCTTCCTCTTTTCCTCCTTCCTGGTAGGTCCATCTTCAGCATTCTTCTACCGATATACTCCATGTCCCTCCTCTGCACATGTCCAAAACATTTCAATCGTGCCTCCCTCACCTTTTCTCCAAAACGTCCTACATGCGTGGTCCCTCTAATAAACTCATTTCTAATCCTGTCCATCATCGTAACTCCTAACAAAAACCTCAACATCTTCAGCTCTGCTACCTCAAGCTCCCCCTACTGTCTTTTTATCAAATATTATATATATATATATATATATATATATATATATATATATATATATATATATATATATATATATATATATATATATGATTTCACACTAATTAGAGTTTATGATCTGAAAGCTGCCAGACCACGAATGTATCATCTCTGACTTGAGCCACCTGTAATTACCTATAATGGAACATCTCTCTGTTTGAGGAAGGGCATGCATTTGTTTTTGTATACTTTGATATATGATTTACAGACACTGATGAAAATTGCCCAGGCAGGCATTCATTAATGAAACTACGAATATGGACTTACTGTTGTTCTCTCTGTTTCCAGGAACAGTACGTCTTCTGTTACAAAGTGTGGCTGGACGTGTTACAGAGCATCTCCCTTCTTCATGGCAACCAGTGGCAATCAGAAACCCCCTTGTGAATGAATTAATGAGTTCTGGCTTTTTTCCATGCTAAGTTATTCCACAGTTTCCTCAGTGGAGCGACAGCTCTCGTCTTGTTGAACAGTGTTGAAATGCTGTTATATGAAGTTAATCATGTGCACTGAGTTTGAGTTTCAGTGCTGTTCTGATCGTTTAGCATTAAATATATGGCACAGGAAGCACACTAGACATTTTTATCAACTGTGTTATGACCTTGTATGGCTCGATTTATATCTTCACCAACCACATATAACTCAAAGCACAGTTTTCCTAGCCATCAAAAGGCTTGTCTTTTTTTTTTTTTTTTTTGCCTTGAATGTGTAGTCAGGTACAATCTAATGATGTGTGTTTTAATTATACAAACATGTTTAATTCAATGTCATTAATGTTATAATTATAATTTCGACAAGATCAATGTGGCACAATATCATGACAACAGCATAATAAGCACACAACCAGCTGATATTTCATGTATGTTTAAAATAAATGATTTCATTAAATCTTGAATTAGTTTTAGTAATTGAATTATTATAGTTTTCTTAGATATGACTTAATCATTCTGAAGGCTATTCTTACTTTTAAGAGCTAAAACAAACATTGAGTCAAGTGCCTTTTTATTTCCTCTGTTGAGCAGCTTTCTCAGTCGTCTCACACACTGAAGTAAACTAATTCTGGCTGCAAGCTGCCAGCTACGTACAAAGAGGAGTGGGTGAATATATCTGCTTAGCAACTAGAGCTTTACAAAACTTAGCAGCAGGCGTTATTAATGACAGCATTCATTTTGTTTTTATTTTCTCATGATGATCTGTGTATTTTTTGTTATCCTATTGTAACAACACTGTTGAAATGAAAGATGGTGGTCTTTTCAGTTAAGAATTTTTTTGGTCAGGACCATACTTAAAGTAGGTGACATCAGATAAAATGAGAATTAGGTAGAAGCTTTTGCTATTCCTTTTACACACTTACGTTTAAGTGAAATAAGAATATAGAAATATAAAATTAGGGATATACAGTATTATATCTGCCTATCTATACTTTTGTTAAAATGCCTCAGTTTGAAACACGAATCTATCTCCTTATCTGATTAAATATTTGTTTTCCGAAGTCAGAAGTTGAAATAGAAATTATTTCCATGCTGCTCCGGTATAAGCATATTAACGCTGCTCTTTACCCAGCCACATTTTGCAGGGGTTTTTTTTGTGCATCTGTTATTTGTTCACTCTGTATTTATACATCATGTCTGCAGTCTCCTTGGAATCTCCACAGTGAATGTATTATATTTAGAGATGTTTTAATATCTAAGTAATCTGTTACTTATTTTGCAAATAATAAAAAAATAGCAGCCACTCTTACACTGATTAGAGATATAAAATAATAATTGGTTCTGAAGTGTGAACATTTCAAGTTAACAATATGCTGAGACTTTTCTGTAGAGATTGGTATAAGTTTAATGGATATCTGTGTCTGCTGATTTTTTCACATGGTTGCAGGTCTTTGCTACAGTTTCACCACTTTTGATGCATTTCAAGGGCGAAACATAAACAGGATTTGCCAGTCGACGACACGGCACATGAAGCAGGGTGCTTATGTTCGGCTTTTACTGCTGGATAAATACAGCCTCTCCCATGGATCATAGTGACAGTATGGAAAGCCCGATTATGTTGTGTTCAGGACTGGGGAAAAACCAGGTCCTATTATTATTTTCAGTTGTGGGAGTGAAGTGCTGCTTTTTTTTTTTTTTTTACCTGGAGTAGGAAACAATAACACTTTGGTTTAGAGTATGTCTTTGTGTGTATTGCTGTAGTTTATTGCCTACATTCAGCCTTGTCATATTTTCGTAGAAACCCATCTGGAACACATTAACACCTCTGTTTCCATTAAAACAAAGTCTGCATGCTCTAAATTATTTTGTACCAATAATGCCACTGAGAAATTAATACCAGGTGTATTGCTTAATAACATTTTTGTTCATTTCATTTAGTAAATTCTAGTATTAAACAGAATTTTAGGAGAGTCAATTAGAAAACTAGAGCTACAATAATAAGCAGGAACTGGATGCATTCTAGCTTCACCCACAGAGGAAAATGACAGTTTGTCTCCTGTAATATATACTGTACTCCAATTTTACTGAGTATAAAGGTATAGAGGAGTAGGTGTGCTAAAGTGGTAAAGTCATGTGAAGCCGTACAATTTGGACGGAAAAAAGCTTGTAATTTACAAGCCATGGAAAGTGTAGAAATGATCTCACAGCCTCCTTGTAAATCTACCAAGTGCTAGGTTCACTGTGCTGCACAAACTCTTTTCTAGTACAAATGTAAAAATAGAAACCAAATAATGGGCTTGTACCTAACCACTCTAGTTCCAATTTATGAATCACAATTAAGGTGAAGTTACTGCTTACAAAACAAGTATTAGCCTCATTCCTGGTGTAAATTTTTACGACCTGAACCTTTCGGTTGGCTAAGTGACTTATTAGTCACCAATATGTTTATGAATCCATTAAAACAAATAGCAGTGCCACGTATTAACTGCTGTTTACACTAAGCAACACAGAAAAGCTGGACTATGCAGTCATACTGAAATCAGTATTCAGAACTGGCTTTTTCTTTTTACTTTTTTTTTTTTTACCATTGACATCTGGGAATACTGAGACCAATAGGCTGAAAGCATGTGTCAGATTCAAGCAGCTGGAGCTTTACTTTACCTGGAGAGCATAATCAGATGATGTCAATGATGATGATGATGTCAACGATGATGATGATTAGGTGGAAGAGGAGAAGGAGTTGAAGAAGGAGGAAGGGGACTAATGGAGTAAGCAGGCATGTGTACTTAACCATGTTTCTTTCTCTTTGTGTGGGTTTTGCAGCTCCTGGGCATGTGATGACAGTAAGGCCAGTAAGAACGTGACGGTTTTTCACCTGCACTTTCTCTTATATGTCCTGCTATTTATGACTGCCTCACAGAGATCATGTACAAACATATCATCATGTCATCAAGAGCATCTTTGAAGTAAACCAAGACTTTATTCCAGAACCTTTAGTAACTAACAGTGATTGTAACAGGCATCATTGACTGCAGGAAAAAAAACCTGATAGTCATTGTTTCATAAAAACAATAACATCTGAACTTGACAAAGCAAGAGCCAAGCTTGTTTCAGTTTTTATATAAGAGCTTAAGACCTTTTGAATCAGAATATGTGATTAGATTAACATTATGTTTCAGAGCTTGTAGGGTAGTTAGTTTTGGTCTTGATCTAGACATTAACACATTGTTCAAACACATTGTCTTTTTAACAGTAACTCCTCATGCACAGGGAATACTATGGCAGACTAATGATGAATAGATTAAGGAAAAGTTGTAATTTTACAGTGAATAACTATTACAGAGTTTAGGGAGATTCATTTAAAATTTATGGAAGGAGTCTCAGGTGCCAGCACTTTGCAACAGTCAGCAAGTTTTCAAGTCTGTATGAAAGTTTGCACTTTCCAGTTTTTCAATAGCTTTACAAGCTGTGCTAACATTAAGAAAGAGGTCATGAAAAGAACTTCTGATATGGGAAACACAAAAATGTATAGCTGCTGTAGCGTAAATGATAACAGGAGCTGACTTGTTTTGGACATATTAGAAGTAAATGTAATTATAGTTGCAAATAAGTGTGTGTCATTTACTACTAAACATAGTGTATGTGGAATAACACCATTTGGGACTCTGTTTTAGGAAAACCATCATTTTGGGGTAGTAGAGGTATAAATTGTTTATTAAATTACTATAACAAAATGCTTCCTCTTGTTTTATTCTCCACTTTAGGGACATTAACCATAGTTTACAGTACCAATGGGCAATCTGTCACAAGATTGGGAGCAATGAAAGGCATCAAACCCAGCTGATTTTAACAGTCCCCTTGAATTAGGTGTCTATATTCACCATACAGAGGCAGCAAATATACTGTAATAGTTTAACTTATAATTAAGTGCTTATTATGATAAAAATGTACTATATTTTGTGTAAATGTAGCAGGTTTTCTCCATTGGTGATTGGGTTAACTAGCTAGCTAATGAACTGTGTCACAAAGAGATTCAATAGAGATTCTAGAGCTCCAGAAAGAGCTTACTAAGTAGAACACTTAATAAAATGCCAAAGGAACACAAACAATATCCTAATGTAATGTTTAATTTGCCCTTTCTGGTTTTTATCCCAATCAAATATCTTGACTGACTTATTAAATGGTAGTCTGTACATAGAAATACAAAATATAAGCAAATTCATTCAACTATGTTTTTCATTAAATACTCAGATATCACATATGCAATCTGCCACTGCAAAAAATGCAATCTCTTTTTCTGTATCAATTTTGTCATTCTTATTTTTATGTTTTGTGAGATCAAACTATCTTTCAAAATCCACTTTAAGGCCTGTTTATGGATGTGCTACATAATATCAGCTATATTGGCTATAAAGATTTTTTAAAAAACAGGTTGAATATTGGCTGCTTTCTTGTCAAGAACGTCCACATTCTATTTAAAATGGTTGTTACATAGTCGAATAAAGTAACTTTGAATGGATCCTATGTATTTAACCAAGCCAAAACATTCTGGGTTTGGAAAAGAACGCCGTAACATATCAGCTCTAGTCCTGTGGAAGTAACATGCAATTATTTACTGATCAAAAGGTCTCTGTACTTGGTTAGCAACAAGCCTAGGAATAAAAGCAGCCCACATTTACCTCTAAAAGTCTGTTGAATGTGAGAAGACTGAAGACATGTCCATCTGAGCCAGCATTGTGCAGCTGGCTTCGGTTCTTGCGTGTTTGTTGTTCATGTTGTCCTTTGTATAAATACACCCCCTTCGGCGTCTCTGTGGTGATCGAGTAGTGACACACAGAAGAGCCATTCAGCGCAAGCCTCAAAAGAAATTCACTTAGGCTTTGCCAAATCAAAGCGATGAGAAAGAGACTAAAGGAAAGTCAAGAAAAGCCAATTATGATAGGCCAGTCTTGTAGGTTTAGTTGTAATTATCTTGCAAATTTGTATTTTCTCTTGTACTATAAAATTTTAACAACTTGTTTCAAGACCGCATTGCTGGTTCAACAGTAATTTGCAATAAAGTGTTTGAAGAATTGCTTGCTTTATTGCTTAAATAGTTTGTAAAAACAATAATGATTACATTTTACATTACATTTACATTTGCGGCATTTATCAGACGCCCTTATCCAGAGCGACGTACAAAAGTGCTTTAAATCTCTAGTAATGAATAAATCTACCCTGGTATGCAAGATTACAAACTTAATATAAATATAACTCGAATTCTACAAACTTGGAAAGTGCTAATTTAGGTATTTAAGGAAGAGGTAGGTCTTCAGTCATCGCTTGAAGATAATCAGGGACTCTGCTGTACGGACATCTAGGGGAAGTTCATTCCACCACCTCGGTGCCAGAACAGAGAAGAGCCTAGAAGTGTACTTACCTCTCATTCTGAGAGAAGGTGGTACCAGTCGAGCAGTGCTGGAGGATCTCAGACAGCGTGGTGCAGTGCGAGATGTGATGAGGTCACTGAGGTAAGATGGTGCTGGTCCATTTTTGGCCTTGTAGGCAAGCATCAGTGTTTTGAATCTGATACGTGCTGCTACTGGAAGCCAGTGAAGGGAGCGCAGCAGTGGTGTGGTGTGGGAAAACTTGGGCTGATTGAACACAAGTCATGCAGCTGCGTTTTGGATCATTTGCAGTGGACGAATAGCGTTCAGGGGAAGACCTGCCAGCAGAGAGTTGCAGTAGTCAAGTCTCGAAATTACAAGAGACTGAACAAGCACCTGGGCAGCCTGTATGGACAGAAATAATAGAATCCTTTGGATGTTATAAAGAAAAAATCGACAAGAACGAGCAACATTAGCAACATGTGGAAAAAAAGACAGTTCATTGTCCATAGTTACCCCAAGGTTACGAGCAGTGGCTGAAGGGGAGAGCAGAGAGTCATGAAGTGTTATTTGGAGATCTTGACCTGGAGATGAATCACCTGGAATGACCAGCAGTTCTGTTTTGCTGGGGTTGAGTTTTAGTTGGTGAGCACTCATCCATGAGGATATGTCTGACAAGCATGCTGAGATCCGAGCGGAAGCTGTGGTATCTGATGGAGGGAAAGAAAAGATGAGTTGAGTGTCATCTGCATAGCAGTGATAAGAAAACCCATGTGAGGATATGACTTCACCAATGGAGTGGGTATAGAGGGAGAAAAGGAGGGGACCAAGTACAGAGCCTTGTGGGACACCAGTGGTGAGTCTGCACGGGGCAGATGTGGATTCCCTCCATGTTACCTGGTATGAGCGACCTTCCAGGTAGGAAGCAAACCATTCCCATGCTGTTCCGCAGATACCAAGTCTCTTGAGGGTTGACAAAAGTGTCTTGTGGTTGTGGTTGTGGTTAATGATAAATAGTATAACCCCTTTATCAATGGCCCATCATGCTATGTATGATATTCTCTTGAGGTTTCCATTGGCATATATCACATCAACCAGTAAGCCAAAACATAATGACCATTTAACATGGTGTTGGTCCACCATAGGCCACTAAAATCACCCTGTATTCTAGGCATGGACTTTACAAGACCTTTGAAGGTGCCTTGTTGTTTCTGGCACTAAGATGGTGGCAGCAGATCCTTTAATCCTTTAATTTGTGAGGTGCAGCTTCTGCGGATTGGACTTCCATGACATCATACATAGGCTTGATCAGATTTAAATATACCAGAGTCAGAGTCCAGGTCAGCACCTGGTTCATGTCATGTTGGACAAACCATTCCTGATCAATGTGTACATTGTGCTTTTATGTATCTGAACAAGCCCAATTTCATTGGGGCATCTAATGGTTTCCAAGCACAATGTTGTTGAAAACATCTCAAACCATACAGATTGTCTTTGTGCCCTTCTGCAGTGAAAAGCCTCCAGTCCAGGTTACTGTATGTGTGGTGTTAACGTGTTCTCCCCAACACTGTGTGGGTTTCCTCTCAGTTTTCCTCCTACCTCTAAAAAATATGTCTTAGCTAAAGTGTTTTCTGAAGTTGTATGAAAGAATTTTCTACTAGAATGTTGCTACTAACAACCTGCATTGTTTACTATGACATTTATGCTCACAGGTCCTGTTCATACTTTACTCTTTTTATGCTATGCTCTATATCTAGAAGGTAGGGAACTGAGGAGAATCACCGGATCATCAATATCTTTGTTCTGCTTGTGTTCTATTTGGTGGATACATTCTTAGGCAACAAAATGTTAAATTCGTGTTGTATTAATGTATCAATTAGGGCTGTCAAAATGTATGCATTAATAACGTGTTAACACGCAAATAATGCAGCGCGCATTTCTGTTTCACCATTTTTATTAAAATACAAATAAATAAATATAAAACAGGCGAAATTATTCATGATGTCCTTTACTCAGATATAAAAATAAATTAATTTAAAAAAAAACTCCTCAGAAAAATCATTTGTAATCACCAAATATTTGTTTTACTGATGCGCCAAGTCTCAAATCAGCACTGAAATATGCCATGATGCACGCATCTGCCAATTAACCCTCTCGGGTTGACAAATGTGCCGAGGCATATAGCATTTTTCCTCATAAAGCAAATTACTCTTAATTAGTCTTTTTTGATTGTACAGGTAAAAGCAATGCATCATTCGAATCTACTTTTATTTGTATACACTCATAATAACAACAAAATGTTTTTGTAAAATAAAGAAAACAGACAGGGTGCGCTCTCTTCCATCTCTGTCTCTCATCTTTCTTCACAGACACATAAATTAAACAATCTGAATCTCACTAAATACTCGCATTACAGACATAATATATGGAGAGAAAGCTCAAAATGTCTACTTTTATATAACCATATTCACATCGAAAACAAATATTCTCTGATTATGTAATCTGTATGAAAGTTAGAAGAGGTACAGTTTCTCTGGTATCACCTAATTTAGCTGTCTGTGTGGAAACATAGCAAAGGTTCAGTTTGGTGTCCTGATGATTTACCTAATTTAAAACACCATAATTACTTGAAATCATTTACAATAATCTTTTGTTTTCATGCTCTATGTTGAGGATGGTTTCACTAATAATAAACAAACATTTGCATAAAGCATTCTTATATGTCCATGCCCATGTTGATTAGAGTATTAAAAACATGTGAAGTATTAGGTGAAGGTACATTTAAAACAGATAAAAAATGTGCAATTAAGTTGCGATTAATCATGATATAACTCGTGACAATAATGTAATAAATGACGATTCGATATTTTAATCGATTGACAGCCCTAATATTAATATGATGTGAGGTCCAGTTACCAGCGTGACACTTAAACAGGTAGAAGTAATAACTACTTTTTACTTAAGTACATGTCAGAGTCCAAACCTCTTTACTTTAACTTGAATAAAAAAATTATAGTCAGTACTTCAACTTTTTAGCAGAGTATTTTAAAACATGAGTATCTGTACTTCTACTTAAGTGAAGAATGTGTGTACTTTTGCTATCTTTAATCAGAGATAACGTCTGTCTGACCTGAGAAATGTCCTAAAATTCGAAATTCTGTTATCGATTAGTTATTCAAGTAAAGGTTTAGCGTGACTGCAAGAAAACACAGCCACGTGCCAAAAAGTGTGCATCCCAAGTCATCCAATTTACCCAATTTATCCAAGGCATGGGAGTATTTTATATTAAACACAACAAAGAAGATTGTAATCTGCAAGTTATTGCAAAGTGGAGCTATTGTGGCATGGATGTACCACAGTGATGCACGAGCACATGAAAAGAAAAGACTGGAATCACGGATGATAACGAAACATCAGCACGGTAAGCAAGAACTGTGTAATCCTCATGTGAAAATGGTATAGATTAATTAATTGCTATTGTGTAAACCGATTGTTTGCTAACTTCGGGACAGTCGCACTGGATCTGTTCTGGTGTGACTCGCAAGCATCAGGTTGGGCAATCAGTTCACTCGTGACATAGTGATGATTCAATTCAAACGATGTGAACAAACACTAAATCAATAAGCAGCAAATAACACTGCAAAGAACACTGTTGTGGTTTTAAGCTAATGCTTATGCACTTGCACACCAATGCATATTTTTTCCTGATTGTAATCAAGCCTGTTAGCTTTCGGCGTTTCTCCCGTCCATTCTCTTTTCATAGCATGTGTCGACTACAACTGTAACTTGTTTTTCAAACGTGACTGTTTTCAAACGTGATTTACTGCGGCTTTACTATGTTCAAATGCTTGTTTTCAATGTTTGTATATTTAATTCATGCATATATCATCATTATACAACATTATACAACATTAAATTAATTATATATTCTAGATGCTTATATCTTCACAAATGAACAAAATGCCTGTGTATTTTTCAAACAAAATTGTCAAAACAATGTTGTATGTATTTTATATTGATATTTTAGGCATGACTGTCAACTTGCCATCTACAATTATCATTAAAAACAATACAAATGTTAATTTTAAAAAATTGCTTCACCTTCATACTCAAATGTTGTTTTCTTTGTTTTTTTTAGGTTAAGAAACAACTCAGCATGACTGAATTTGTTCAAATGAGAAATCCCCAATGCACTCAACAAGTAGTTACTATAATATTTAAAACATTAAAGGTAGTTAAATTCAATATGTGGCTTTTGCTTTTTTTAAAGTACACTTTTATACATGAATACCTTGTTTTATATAGTATATTAATAGTAAGTATTTTATATATAATAAGTCCAATCATCCAATTAATCAATTTTTTTTAATCATTGTTAGTTGCAGCTCTATTTGGTTTCATAAATGATCAAATACATATAATTTTTCTTGTCTTGTCATAATTCTTGTCTTGTCATAATTCTTGTCATTTCACAGTTCCTTCACAGTTACAATGTCAGAATGGCTGGTTGGGAATGGCAGCACACTGGGATTAAAGCTACAAAATGCACTATAACCAAAGGCATTTCATTATTTGTTTTGTCTGTAGGCTCTTTTTGCTCCATATCAAACCAATTCATGCTAAACATTGACCGAAAGATCACAACTGCACATTTCTACATTGATCTCAGCAATGTGCCGGATGTTTGGCAGTGACTACTGTTTGAACATTCTCATAGCAGACCATGCTGGTCTTTAATGGAGAGTGAATTAAGACTGGACATAAACCTTTTTTGACAATTTCTGAAGAGTTCATTGGCACAGATATTACTGGACACTGTAAGAAAGATGCCCTGCCCTCTCGTCTGTGTCTCTTCTCGGCAAGGCCTTAGGAGCTCCGGAGCAATGACAGAACAACCCACACGATTAAAATCAAGTCTGGTTTATTCAATCCCACTGCTCAAAGGACTGGGCCGCACGGCCGGGTAGATATACACATCAGTCCAAGCCATTATTATTTTTTGTTTCTTTGTTTGGTTTTGGATTTACTTGGTATTTTATTTTGTCTGTGGCTTATTTTGCATTTATGGATTCCTGTATTAAAGAGGGATATACTCAACCACAGGCCATCCTGTGAATAAGGCAAGTTCTTCTTCTGATGAAAAAAAGAAGGTTTTGTACATATTGGAAGGCATGGGGGGTTTCATGTCCTTTAAGTTTATACATTCCTACAGAAAGTATGGTTATGCTTTCCAAACAATTTCTTCATGATTAATCTCTTCTGTTATTAAAATGTGTGCTGCCTTGTTCAGGTTATTAAATACTGTATGTTGCTTCTGGTAAAGTTTGTAATTATTCAAAATGTTTGTTCTGCAATATGAACATGGTCTGCGAACATGGAGCACATTCTTTACTGCTGTTTTAAGAAGAAGAATTTGGTTGTCCAATGTATGTATTTAATATGTAGTTGCATTTAAATGGACACAACTGTCAGTATTTTACTGTAGATTTTACAGTTCTCATATAAGTTTACCATAACCTAAAGAACAGTGCAACTGTTTTACAGTAGATTTCTGGCAATCACAGCTGCCACTGTAACAATGATGTAGCACATATGACCTTTTGGACTATTGCCATGCAACACAACCCACATTATTTCACGACATGCTAAAACACAGAGTGAAGGAAGGGATACTCAATTTGGTGACTTCAGAGGTAAACTATGAGCAATGGTGAGTCAAGTCTGATTTGCATCCTATTAAATAGTTCAGGGATCCTCCAAGGACAGACAAAGTCAACGAAGTAACCAAAATCAATACTGAAAAGCACTTACTGTTGGATGTCTGTAGGTTAAATGGAATATGTTTTGGCATTGGAGTTATGTTTCACTATTAAACTTGCAAGCAAGATGAGGCCAAGGTTGTGAAATATAAAAGGTGTTGCAGATGTGGGAACAGGCTTTGGTTTGGAAGTGATGCTGTTAGCTGTTCGCATCAAGTGAGCTCATGTGTTCAGTGACAACCATCCACTGTATTGTAGATATGTACTTCTTTCTTTCTTTCTTTCTTTCTTTCTTTCTTTCTTTCTTTCTTTCTTTCTTTCTTTCTTTCTTTCTTTCATGAACGTTCCTCACTGTCAGCAACGTAACCTCTCTACCAGCCTCACATTGTGACAGAATGAATAAAAACACCTCTGTCACAGCCCTCATCCCCCAGACCTAGCCACTCTGATGAAATAAAAACAAATGAAAGTTTTTTTCTCTCAAAACAAATCATAAATTCAACAGGAGAAAGTGAATCATCTAGTTTCAGGCTCATTGGCTGGGTCTCAAGTCTCAGCCCATCTTCCGAGCTCAAAGTTTCCACGACATTAGAGCAATTATCATAAGTTCTTCCAGGGAGTCGGAGACATTGAATGAGTACCCGTCTTCAGAATGACTGTGGGTTGGCTCTGCGTCCTCAAAAGCATGTCTGTAAAAATGAACACCTTCCTTTCAAAGAGGTGCTGTTATTCTCTTCTGCAACACTGTGTTCATTATTTAGATATTTCATCTCGAGACATTGTGAACTTTGGGAAGTTTCTTGTGTAATGGTGATTATGCTGATGTCATTTCCCACCACAGCTCAGGCGAAAGCTACATTGCGTGTTTTAAGATGATTAATCAAAATGATATCTCAGTGCTGTATAGAACCCAGTTTAAACAGTTTCACTTCTGAAGTCAACACTATCCATACGGTGCTTCCGTTTCTCAGAGCATTGTATATATTCAGACAGTTGATCATTTTAATAGGGCATAACAAATAATAGATATTGTTTCAAAGTGATTAATCAAAAGAGTTTTGCAGAGCTTGTTGCATAGAATCAGGCAAAAAAAACAAATACGGCTCATGTGTCTGATAGATATTAGTCATTAATAGTTCAGAGAAGTGGTGAAAACACTATTAAATGTAAACACAATGAAACACATCGCCAGATAAAGGAAACAGTCCGCACAGAAAACCAGATGCAAGGTTCATCCAAAGACTGCGCACAATAAGTAATAGCCGAGGTTTGACTTTTATGAAGAAAACTTGGTGACAAGGTCCTAATTATTGTTTAATTGCTATGTGTTGAAAACAGGCTAGTTAATCAGGATGCTGTCTTCTATTTGTTAACTTCTGAGCCCAATCAAAGGTATAATTAGCACCTGCTTTCAATTATATTACTGCAACGTCAAGCTGGAGTTACAAATAGATAAATCATGTCTTGCATCACAGAAAATGTGCCCAAATTAGAAAACTATTAAAGTGAAGTACCAGAAACTTAATTTACCCCGTGAAGATCGTTTATCTTCATCAAAGAGGGCTATCCTTGAGCAACTCAGCCGGGGCATGTAATTGAAAAATGCAGAGAAATGTGATTGTTAGCAGCGATAATAATTCATTATGTGGAGCACCAGGAACTCAGAGAGCCATTTGTTTTCATTAATGCAATTTTAAATTACGTCTGTGATTAAAATGTGACTTTGACAGCCAGAGGGGCCTTAATCGAGAAGACAGGCCTGATAAGACCTTTAATTCAGGTCACTTGTTTCCAGCATATGAGCCATGTGAGAGATGCCTTTTACGTACCGCCTTCATTTTGTGCTTGATTTGTTTCTGAGTCATCCAAATTGATGGGCACAGCACAGTGAGTGCATCATTTTGCCCAGCAAAAACACAACCTAGAATCACAAAGTCACCAAAATCACTTCACTCTAAAAAAAAAAAAAAAAATACAACTATAAACGGACTCTCCATTCAGCATCTCAATGACATTTGTCAGAACAAAAGAGCAAAAGTAGGTCACTGTCATACAGATAACATCAAATGACACTGAGTTGTTGTTCCTCCACTTGTCATATGGTGCTAGAGCAGCAACAGCAAACAGTTTCGATTGCTCTGATGCTAAATGAGAGTTGATCCATTATGTCACAATGGGAAGAACTTTATCAGATGTGAACTGGAAAAGGTATTTCATCAGAAGGATTGTGTGAAAGAAAAAAGAACTCATTCTGACTTCATATGAAAAAAATAAGATGGACAAAAGCTTAATCTAATGGGATTTGCTTCAGAATGTGTGAGGGGATACAGTTACACAGAGTAATCGTGAAGAAGTGGGTGTTTGCACTAAAGAAATTAAACATACATTTGTTTTTTGGACTTTCGACCCTCATTTAGCATTAAATTTAACTTTCACAGTGTTCTTTTGGTGTGAAAAGAGAATATTGTGTTTCTAATCCTAATCCCATGATAAGAAATATGATGAACATTACTGAGTTTTAGAAAACCAAGGCTTTGGCTATGCCACATCCATTTATTTCACTGAAGAATAGAAATACTGGAAATAATGAAAACATCAAGGCCAAATTTAGGAACCAATTCTCATTAAGTATGCATTAAATTACAGTAAATCTGTAAAACAATAATATATAAATTAAGTAAATTGATTTTTAAGCAT